>NC_052149.1:14974259-15118780 GCF_902713615.1 Scyliorhinus canicula
TGTGAATCAAACCACCTACCTTACCGGCGGGACCAGGTGGGGCAGGCAGGCTCCGGGGTCCTGGGGGGGGCGGGGGGGGTGGCGCAGGGCAATCTGGCCCTGGGGGGTGCCCCCACGGTGGCCTGGCCCGCGATCGGGGCCCACCGATCGGCCGGCGGGCCTGTGCCGTGGAGGCACTCTTTTCCTTGCGCCTTCGCCATGGTCTTCACCATGGCGGAGGCGGAAGTGACCCCCTCCCCTGCGCATGCGCGGGGATGACGTCAGCAGCCGCTGATGCTCCGGCGCATGCGGGGACTTCCGCCGGCCAGCAAAGTCCCTTCGGCCCCGCCTGGCGTGGCGCCAAAGGCCATTCCCGCCGGCCGGCAGGGCGCCAACCACTCCGGCTTGGGCCTAGCCCCTCAATGTTAGGGCTTGGCCCCTAAAGGTGCGGAGACTTCCGTGTTCACGCCACTCCATCCCGCCGGGACCCCCCACCCCGCCGGGTAGGGGAGGATCCCGCCCCCTCTTATGGACTGATCTGATCTCTTCACATATCTTCTCTACTGAGTAATACTGCACTCTTGGATGCTTCACCTGTGTCTATGTATTTACATTGTGTATTGATGTTTGCCCCAAGTTTTCTTTTCACATACGGAATGATCTGGCTGGACCGGACGCAGAACAATTCTTTTCACTGTACCTCGGTACACGTGACAATAAACAAATCCAATCCAATCCAATCTAATCCATTACTCTCGGAGGAAGAGAGTTCCACAGACTCACGGCCTTCTGGGAGAAAGAAATTCTCCTCATCTCCATCTTAAATGGGAGAAGTCTTAATTTTAAACTGTGTCCCCGAGTTCTAGTCTCTCCCACTTCGGGGAAACATCCTCTCAGCATCCACCATGTCAAGTGCCCTCAGGGTCTTAGATATTTCAGTAAGAATCACCTCTCATTCGTCTAAACTGTTATTGGATACAAGCCCACGCTGTCCACCCATTCCTCATCAAATAACCCACTCCCCCCCCAATCCCAGATATCAGATGAGTGAGCCTTCGCTGAACTGCTTTTAATACTATTGTATCCTGTCTTAAATAAAGAAGTCAAAACCGTGATGTCTGTTCGGGAAGGAAATCTGCCATCCTCGCTTTGTAATATAAGGTCTGGTATATATGGGGCTAATGCGGGACTGAGTACAGTATCACCCACAAAGTGGTGTAAGAAAAAACTTGATGCAGACCAACAGCCAGTGAGATGTTGGCCATCGACATGTTGATCTCGACATGGAGATAAGTGCTTGCCTGTATCTTTACAGTACATATGTAGATAGTTAACGTTTCGGGTCTGTGCGACTCTTCCACAGGACGGCCTATAAAACCTTTCATTCTGTAGAGGAGTCAAACAGATTCGAAGCGTCAACTCTGCTTCTCTCTCCACTGATGAAGAGAGGGCACCGGGCAGCACGGTAGCACAAGTGGATAGCACTGTGGCTTCACAGCTCCAGGGTCCCAGATTCGATTCCCCGCTGGGTCACTGTCTGTGCGGAGTCTGCACGTTTCCCCCCCCCCCCCCCCCCCCGTGTCTGCGTGGCTTTCCTCCGGGTGCTCCGGTTTCCTCCCACAATCCAAAGACGTGCAGGTTAGGTGGATTGGCCGTGCTAAATTGCCCTTAGTGACCAAAAAGGTTAGGAGGGTTATTGGGTTACGGGGATAGGGTGGAAGTGAGGGCTTAATGTGGGTTGGTGCAGACTCGATGGGCCGAATGGCCTCCTTCTGCACCGTATGTTCTATGTTCCATGATGCTGCCAGACCTGCTGCGTTTGTCCAGCATTTTCTGTCTTTATTTCAGGTTTTCCAGCATCCGCGGTATTTTGCTTTTGCTAATTGCAATAGTCAGTGCGGCATCTCGAGAAACACGCTGGAAGTTTCCAGTAATAACAACGGGGTTTACTAATGAAAGGTAAAGGCTGGTAATTATACCGGCAGAGAGCACGATAGGATGGGTTTTGTCTGTCCATCTCCGCGGTCCACACTGGCCGAGCCCCTGCTCCCAGGACCTTGTGCTAACTCGCTATTGGTTGAGGTTCGTGCTCTCCTGCATGACTGGGGGTGGTGGTGGGGGGGGGGGGGGGGGGGGGTGAGGGGGGAGAACTCTTCTGCTCTCCTTTGTATAGCACAATGAGATCTAAACAGGCAGGTGCAGTCACTGAAAGGAGCACAAGTGGAAACTGAGCAGGATCTGAAGTGGGTGCAACTGCAACAAGACACACAATGGATGAGGTACTTGGGAACGAGATCCAAGCGTGAGTGGTGCTGCTCAATCGATTCAAGGTCCCATTTCTTTGAGTGCCATGTCCACACAATGCAAAGGCATGTGAGCATCACTTTCCAGAGGACTGAATATTGTACTTGGAAACACATTAAGAGATAAACCTGATAGCACAATGTGTATCTTGTAGAACCGTGCCAAGGAAATTGAAGACTGTATCAGTTACTTACACGATTCACTGGATAGACGGGCACGTTAAGTCTGCACGCTGTAATAATGTGACTTTCTGCTCTGGTTATGCAGCTATCATTCTGCATGAAGGTGTTGATGACAGCACTTTGAGCTGATCCCAGCCACACGGGTAATAAAAGGAGGAAGAAGAAATATGTACACTTACTCGGGCCGCAGAGTGTCTCAAAGCACTTCACGGGCAACGAGTTATCTTTTGTTTTGCAGCCGAGTGTGATAGATATTCTGAGTTAGCAAAGCCTCACAAACTGCATTGAGGTGAAAGGCCTTGGTGTTTCCTTTTCGCTTCGCTGTCTGAAAAAGGAATGTTGGACAGGAGCCTGGGAGAACTCCCCTGCTCTTCATCGAGCAGGGCACTGGGAGCTTGAAAGTCTGCCTCAGCAGGCATTTTGACCCGCCCCACAGACAATTTGGAAATGACAGACCCCGGGGTCACCCTGCCACAATTTCAGAAAGCCTGAACGCACGGTTGGCACCTCAATACAACAGTTGCCGGCCACGCGAGACTTGCTTGGGGGCAGGATGTCTTCCCGTCCCATACATGGCCTTCAAGGTGAAGGGGGGAAGAGAATGCCTCTTTATACGAGGAGGTCCCGTACGCTTCACCTCCAGAGGGATTTCGCCCAGGTTCAGCGCAACTGAGTGAAGTGAAATTGTACACAAGGTGCTCTCAACGATGCGGCTCAGTGGTAGCACTCTCTCTTCCAAATCAGAAAGCCAAGGGTTCAAGCCCCCCCCCCCTCCATCCACAGGGCTCAGCATAAACCTCAATACTCTCAATGCTGCACCAGTGGAGTGCTGCAGTGTCGGGGGGTGCTGATTTTCAGATAAAACAATACACGGAGGCCCTGTCTGCCTCTCAGATAGATGTAAGAAATCACACATCGCTCTACTTCAAAGAAGATGATGGGGAGGGAGGGGGGGGATTCACAATAATCCTGGTCAATATTTACCCCTCTACCAACATCACTTGAACAGATTATCTGATCATTAACGCCTTTCTGTTTGTCGAAAATGGTTGCCACATTTTCGACTGTTGTCACACTTCAAAAGCCCTTCACTGATGGTAAAAGTCCGGTGGTTAAGCAGAATTGGGAGGTCCATAAGTCGCAAAGGCTGCTATAGGAATGCAAGTCTCCCTTCGTCTTTCGTTCTTACAACTGAGCGGGGCCGAGTGGGTCTGTCTGAGCTCAGACCAGACCAGGAATCTTGCTTTTTCTTTGAAAGTAACTAGTCTCCTTGCCAAGGGTATCGCCAAGGAAACCACCTGGTGAGAAAACCGAACCCTCATTCTGACCCTCATTTCCAGGCCGCTGCACATGTCAGGTGTCCTAGATGCCCTGGCACACGGGCAACGATCTTCAAAGGGCCGATCTCTGCGACTAAATGCTAAGCAAAGTGGGCAGTGGCAGAGTTCGCCACTGGGCTATCCCAGCCTAAGTGGCAAGAATTGATGACCAAGTTGTTTAGGTCTGCTTAATAAGTTAAGAGCCCATGGTGTTAAGGGTAAGATCCTGGCAGGATTGGCTGACTGGCAGAAGGCAGAGAGTGGGGGTAAAGGGGTCTTTTTCAGGATGGCAGCCGGTGACTAGTGGTGTGCCTCAGGGGTCTGTGCTGGGTCCACAACTTTTCACAATATACATTAATCATCTGGAGGAAGGAACTGAGGGCAGTGGTGGTAAGTTTGCAGATGATACAAAGATCGGCAGAGGGACAGGTAGTATTGAGGAAGCAAGGAGGCTGCAGAAGGACTTGGACAGGCTAGGAGAGTGGGCAAAGAAGTGGCAGATGGAATACAATGTGGAAAAGTGTGAGGTTATGCACTTTGGTAGGAAGAATAGAGACATAGACTATATTCTAAATGGGGAAATGCTTTGGAAATCAGAAGCACAAAGGGATAGAGGAGTCCTAGTTCAAAATTCTCTTAAGGTTAACGTGCAGGTTCAGTCAGCAGTTAGGAAGGCAAATGCAATGTTAGCATTCATGTCGAGAGGGCTAGAATACAAGACCAGGAATGTACTTCTGAGACTATATAATGCTCTGGTTAGACCCCATTTGGAGTATTGTGAGCAGTTTTGGGCCCCGTTTCTAAGGAAGGGTGTGCTGGCCTTGGAAAGGGTCCAGAGGAGGTTAGTTGGATTGCCATGCGCAATTCATGGAGTGACAGGGATAGGGTGGGGGAGTTGGCACAGGTCGAGTGCTCTTTTGGTGGGTCGACACAGACCCCTTCTGCACTGTACTGATTTTATGAACTCGAAGTGACAACTAAAGAGATGAAAGTAGAAGGCCAAACACGACTGTGGTGGCGCAGCCCCTTGAAGGGCCTTGCCCTTGTGGTCCACATGACTGGCTTAGGGCCTATCGTGTGTGAGAGTGTTCCCTGACCAATGCAGGATCAGGTGGGTGCCGGGCAGCGGGGTTCTAGTCAGAGTGAACCTGGGACCCAGGATGTTAATGCCGATATTAGAGACCCTGGGCCTGTACATACGTTACCCTTGTTAGTCGTCTTGAGCCGCCACAAAGACTACTCCCATTGGCCGTTTCCAAAAGTTAATGGGCGGGATTCTCCGTTTCTGAGACTAAGTGTTGATGTCAACGCAGAATCCGTGGACTTTTACGACAGAAAAACCGGTGCGGCACCTGGACCGATTCTGCTAACGCTGAGGGGCTAGCCCCGGTGATTCTGCTAACGCTGAGGGGCTAGCACCGGTGATTCTGCTAACGCTGAGGGGCTAGCACCGGTGATTCTGCTAACGCTGAGGGGCTAGCCCCGGTGATGCTGCTAACGCTGAGGGGCTAGCACCGGTGATTCTGCTAACGCTGAGGGGCTAGCCCCGGTGATTCTGCTAATGCTGAGAGGCTAGCACCGGTGATTCTGCTAACGCTGAGGGGCTAGCCCCGGTGATGCTGCTAACGCTGAGGGGCTAGCACCGGTGATTCTGCTAACGCTGAGGGGCTAGCACCGGCGCCGCTTGGATCACAATCGATTCCGGTGAAAAACGGTGCAGGATTCGCCGGGTCCGTGATCGACACTCGGGAGGCTGACAAGCTGCAGCCGCACAAACACATTACAAACCTCACACACACTCAACCCAGCAAACTAGATGGCACTGGCTGTGCTGGAGCACCCATACAGCTGAAGGATTGTCTGGAGCCAGAGGGCCTCCGGGGGGGGGAGACACACACACCTATATGGCCCATGGCACTAAGTTCAAAGTGGGCAGTCAGCGGTGTGCACAGTTGCCTTGCTGCCTGTGGCAATGGTGTTCCATGCCCGTCCAACCCGACCCCACAGCCAACTTGTGGCCACCCCCCACTACTTCCCCCGGCCCTGGCAGAAGCCCCTCCCCCCCGGACAGTGGCACAATTGTCAGCAAACTATGGTGATGTTGGACACTTTCCATACCCTCTCTCTCTCCCTCAGCAGCTGCCATGCCGGTTTCACAATTTTTAAAAGCACAAGTGAACCGCGCCGTCGGGAACTCGGCCCATCGGAGACGGGAAATCACGGAGGCCCCGGAGAATACCGGGTGGGACCCGCTAATGATATACAAACGGTGTCTACTGTACGTGCGGAGTGAAACGCATTGACGCCG
This sequence comes from Scyliorhinus canicula, assembly GCF_902713615.1. NCBI lineage: Eukaryota > Metazoa > Chordata > Chondrichthyes > Carcharhiniformes > Scyliorhinidae > Scyliorhinus > Scyliorhinus canicula. Next base: position 14,980,352 of record NC_052149.1, read on the forward strand.
TTTGCGAGGAGACGGAGAATCGCGATTTAGCATCAAATCGGCACCTGCCGCGATTTTGCCGTCGGAAGCCATTCTCCGCCCAATCGCGTTTCCCGATTTCGCCGTCGACTAACGGAGAATCCCGCCCAATATCTCTCAAAATGATGTTGGGGCCGACCAGTTTAAATTATGAGGACAGGTCGCAGAGACTAGAGTTTAGAACACTACAAGGGTGACCGGACTGAGGTGGTTAAGGACATTGTAAAAAATGTGATTGAGTCAACAGAGAGAAACTATTTTCTTTGCTGGGGGTGGGGGAGGGGGCGGGGGACATCCAGAACGTGGTAACGTAACATTAAAATTAAGGTTCGGCCATTAAAGTCAGGAAACAATTCTTCACGCAAATATCAGTGGAGAACTCTCTTCACCCAAAAAAATCTGTTGAGGAGGGTTTGCAATTGAAATGTTAGAACTTTGTGAGATAAGGACACCAAGGATTTGGAAAAGAAAGAGGGGAGTAAATTATGGAGCTGAGGTGAAAGTCAGCCATGCATTCATTGAATGGCCGAATGGCCTCATCCCGTTTCTAAGTTTCACACTCCTCATAGAGTTTGACAGTGTAAATAGAGGCCCTTCAGCCCATCGTGTCCGCCCCGGTCATCAAGCACCTATCTACTCGAGTCCCACTTAAACTTGTGCGCGATGATGTTTCAATCGCTCATCTCAATGCTTCTTAAATGTTGTGAGGGTTCCCGCCTCCACCACCCTTTCAGGCCGTGAGTCCCAGACTCCCACCACCCTCTGGGTGAAAAGGCTTTTCCCCAAATTTCCTCTAAATCTCCTTCCCCTTTGCCTTAAGTTTATGCCCCCGCGTTATTGATCCCTCTACGAAGGGGCAACCTTTCTTTCTATCTACCCTACTTAAGTCCCTCATAGTTTTGCATGCCAAGTCCCTGCCCGAATTACATTGTCCAGTCATAACCATTATATTTTAATGTGACCTGCATTTGCCTGGGGAAGGCCGGTACACACAGCCCCAGGAAAAATGCAGCGAACACCAGGGCCCCAAGGTGGGGGTGAGGATGAATGCAGGCAGGTGGAGAATTTCCTGACACTGGATGGAATGCTCGTTCCCCAACACAGTCCCGGATGTCGGCCATAGTCAGCAGGCTAGATCAGGCGATGACCGAATGTCTACCAAGAAGTCATAGGTAGCTAGTTAAGTCAATTAAAAGGCCAAATAAGACCATGGATCAGAGGCTTGTGTGAACTAGGTGGCATCAGGAACATGGCAGTTGCCTGCATACATCCCTCCCAGTGACAAAGAGATGGGTAAGGGAGCATTCCAGGTCCACTTCATATACCCGCCATCCTCCAAAGGCGCCATACCCACCAGCCTACATACACGGTCAGAGGCAGTCCTGTGGTGGGACCGCGTCCTCGACAAAGGTGGGTCAGCTACTGCGGCCATTTCCAATTTTGAGTATTTTGAAAGATGAAGGCACTCGCTCTCCCTTACCTGAACTGACAGGGCAGCACGGTAGCACAGTGGTTAGCACTGTCGCTTCACGGCATCAGGGTCCCAGGTTCGATTCCCGGCTTGGGTCACTGTCTGTGCGGAGTCTGCACATCCTCCCCGTGTGTGCGTGGGTTTCCTCCGGGTGCTCCGGTTTCCTCCCACGTGTCCCGAAAGACGTGCTTGTCAGGTGAATTGGACATTCTGAATTGTCCCTCGGTGTACCCGAACAGGCGCCGGAATGGGGCGACTAGGGGATTTTCACAGTAACTTCATTGCAGTGTTAATGTAAGCCTACTCGTGACAATAATAAAGGTTATTATTATAAAGGTTATTATTATTGTACAACTTCTTCACTCCGGGAGGATCTCCCATTGGCCCTCCAGCTTCGAGAGCCCCTCCCTCCAACCCCAATTGGATGACGATCGTACCCTCTGGCCAGTAACTGGCCAGTCCAGACAAAGTCAAGGTCGGGTTACTGCTCCCGACACAGTGTGGGGTCGTGACCCTGGTGCTGTGGGCAACCCGGTGCCAAATGGGAAATGATGCTGCCAAGTCTTGCTGCTTCTGTGAAATCAGCCCGGCCCGCTCATCCTGCTCTTGTTGGAGGGATTAATAATTACTGTTTATATTTCAGTCCGTGAAGCCTGGCCATCATTTTAAACTGTCTTCAGCTGCCTACAGCTGAGTGCAACAATTCAAATGTGTGCGCAGTGTTGGAACCCAGCCAACTCATTTGGCTCTGTTCCATTACAATTAATAGATTATTCAACTTTCGTTGATTAGAACAGTGAATCAATTAATCATGAATGTCCCTCCTGACTCGTGAACAGAAGGCCAGTGTTAACAGCTAAGCTGAAAGAATTTGTCAGCTTCCTGGGTGGAGTTTGCCTTCCTGTAATGGGGAGAAATAAGAACAGAGAAAGGGGTTCGCATACATCGCCCTCTGCCAGCCGAGGCCAGAGTAGGCGTGTGACCAAAGTAGGAGCTGTTGTTAATTCCCACACATACCTGGTTGCTGTTTAATCACTCCACTGTTAATGGCCTAACCTTTAGCTACCTTGCCCTAAGCTGAGAAATACCCTCCCGAAATGTCACCATGTCTACATCTCTTTCCTCCCTTAAAATCGACCTCTGTCATTAAGCTTTCAGCCTTAATATCTCCTTATATGGCTCAATGTCAAAGTTTGTTTGATAACTCTCCTGGGTGGCACGGTAGCACAGTGGTTTGCACTATTGCTTCATGATGTACCATCAATTGAACACGAAACGAGTTGCTGTACAACAGTATGGCTTTAATCAGCTAGATGTTAGCCCTGCGGTCGACTACAGTAAATGGACGTCCACCGGGAGTACTGGGTTTTTATAACCCGCCCTGGAGGCGGGGTTAACTCAGCCTCTCGACCAATCGGGGAGCCGTCACATGACTGGTCTCAACCAATCGGTCGAGAGGCACATGACCGACCAAGGCCAATGGTAAGCCGGTGTTCTGCACCAATGGCAGGCAGCTATGTTAATCATACCACCACATTCACCCCTTGCAGAGAAAGAAGCCGGGGGGGGGGGGGGGAGGAGTGTCAACGAGAGCTGGGGGGGGGTGGGGGGGGAGAACTGGTGGTATGAGTAGTAGCGAGAGAAGGAAAAAAAAATGTATCCTTGGCTTTCCACTGGCCCAGACATATAACAACAGTGCATACTGTCCATACAAGATCCATGGTGTTGTTGAAAGTTAAATAGACTCGATCAGCCTTTTCGTTGCCCGTGACATCCTGGCAGACCGCCGCAGTGGAGTTGGTGACGCTGGTTCAGCCAATGGTGGTGGTTCCGCTGATGTTCTGGAGTCCGGGAGCGATGGTCCTTGAACTGTCTCTGTCACCCGGCTGGTGGTGGAGACGCCATGGATGAGGGAGGGGTGGCCTGGGTGGGGCGCTGGGGGAAAAAGAACAGGGGGGGGGCGGTCTTTGGTGAAGGGGGGGAGGGCCGCACGCAGGCGGGTGCCAGGTCCTGGAGGGAGACCGTGTCCTGCCGACCGTCGGGGTACTCCACGCACACATACTGTGGGTTAGCGTGGAGTAACTGGACTTGTTCCACCAACGGGTCGGACTTGTGCACCCGCACATGCTTCCGGAGCAAGATGGGTCCTGGGGCGGCCAGCCAGGTCGGGAGAGGGGATCCTGAGGACGACTTCCTAGGGGAAACAAGAAGATGTTCATGAGGTGTCTGATTTGTTGTGGTACAGAGGAGTGAGCGGATAGAATGTAGGGCATCGGGGATAACCTCTTGCCATCGGGAAATAGGGAGATCTCTGGACCGGAGGGCCAATAGTATGGTCTTCCAGATGGTGCCATTCTCCCGCTCGACCTGTCCGTTACTCCGAGGGTTATAGCTGGTCGTCCTGCTAGAGGCAATGTCCCTGTTGAGCAGGAATTGACGCAGCTCATCGCTCATAAATGAGGACCCCCGATCGCTATGTATGTATGCGGGGTAGCCGAACAGGGAGAAGATGGAGAGGAGGGCCTTAATGACGGTCGATGTGGTCATGTCGGGGCAGGGAATGGCGAAAGGGAAGCGGGAGTATTCGTCGATTACTGTCAGGAAGTAAATGTTGCGGTTGCGAGAGGGAAGGGGCCCCTTGAAGTCAATGCTGAGACGTTCGAAGGGGCGGGATGCTTTGATCAGATGCGCGCGCTCAGGGCGGTAGAAGTGCGGTTTGCACTCTGCGCAGATGTGGCAGTCACGGGTTATTGTCCTGACTTCCTCGATGGAGAAGGGCAGGTTGCGGGCCTTTATGAAATGGTAGAAACGGGTCACCCCTGGATGGCAGAGGTCCGCGTGGAGGGAGCGGAGGCGGTCTATCTGCGCGCTGGCGCAGGTACCGCGGGACAGGGTATCAGGAGGCTCATTGAGCTTCCCAGGACGATACAAGATCTCATAGTTGTACGTGGACAACTCGATCCGCCACCGTAAGATCTTGTCGTTCTTAATCTTGCCCCTCTGTGCATTATCGTACATGAAGGCCACTGACCTTTGGTCTGTGAGGAGGGTAAACTTCCTGCCGGCCAAATAGTGCTTCCAATGTCTCACCGCTTCGACTATGGCCTGGGCTTCCTTTTCCACTGAGGAGTGGCGGAGTTCGGAAGCCTGGAGGGTTCTGGAGAAGAAGGACACGGGTCTGCCCGCTTGGTTCAGGGTGGCCGCCAGAGCTACTTCTGATGCGTCGCTCTCGACCTGGAAGGGGAGGGACTCGTCGATGGCGCGCATCGTGGCCTTTGCGATGTCCGCTTTGATGCGGCTAAAGGCCTGGCAGGCCTCCGACGACGGCGGGAAAGTCGTGGACTGAATGAGGGGACGGTCCTTGTCGGCGTAATTGGGAACCCATTGGGCGTAGTAAGCGAAGAAACCCAGGCAGCATTTGAGGGATTTGAGGGTATTTGGGAGAGGGAGTTCCATCAGGGGGCGCATGCGTTCGGGGTCGGGGCCTATCACTCCGTTATGCACTACGTAGCCGAGGATGGCTAGACGGTCGGTGCTAAACACGCACTTATCCTTATTGTAAGTGAGGTTAAGGAGTTTTGCGGTTTGGAGAAATTTTCGGAGGTTGGTGTCATGGTCCTGCTGGTCGTGGCCGCAGATGGTGACATTATCAAGGTACGGGAAGGTAGCCCGTAATCCGTACTTGTCGACCATTCGGTCCATCTCCCGTTGGAAGACCGAGACCCCATTTGTGACACCGAATGGAACCCTGGGGAAGTGGTAGAGGCGCCCATCAGCCTCGAACGCGGTGTACTTGCGGTCACTCGCGCGGATGGGAAGCTGGTGATAGGCGAACTTGAGGTCCACAGTGGAGAAGACTTTGTATTTCGCAATCTCGTTTACCATGGCAGAAATACGGGGGAGAGGATACGCGTCCAGTTGGGTAAACTGGTTGATGGTCTGTCTGTAGTCGACCATCACCCCAGTCCGGACCACCAGCACTTGGGCTCGCCAGGGACTGTTGCTGCCCTCGATGACCCCTTCTGTCAGCAGCCTCTGGACCTCGGACCTGATGAAGGATCGGTCCTGGGCGCTGTACCGTCTGCTCCGGGTCGTGACGGATTTGTAATTGGGGGTGAGATTAGCAAACAAGGAGGGGGGGGTCCACTTTGAGGGACGCGAGGCTGCAGACAGTGAGGGGGGGTATAGGGCCGCCGAATTGGAAGGTCAAGCTCTGCAGGTTGCACTGGAAGTCCAGTCCTAGGAGTGCCAGTGCGCAAAGGTCAGGGAGGACAAGGAGTTTATAATTTTTTAAAACCTTCCCTTGGACCGTGAGGTCCGCGATGCAGCAGCCGGTGATGCGGACGGAGTGCGAACCTGAGGCTAACCCGATTTTGGGTTTTATAGGATGGACAGGGAGCGCGCAGCGTCTTACCGTGGGAGGGTGAATGAAGCTTTCCGTGCTCCTGGAGTCCAGCAGGCAGCCCGTCTCGTGGCCGTTGAGGTGGATCAGCGTCGTTGTTTTGGTGAGCGTGCGTGGACGTGACTGGTCGAGCTGAATGGCCGCAAGCCGTGGAGAAGATGCATCGTCGTAGTCATCGTCGGCCGAGTAGGTGCTGGCAGGACCTTGTGTGCCAGTCCAGGATGGCGGTGCCCAGGATCCACACGTGGAGTCGGGGCCCCAATATGGCGGGGCCCAGGACCCGCACGTGGCGTCCGGGGCCCAAGATGGCGCCGCCCGCGGGACCCTCGTGGTTGCTGGGGGCGGGGTTAGCGGTGCCGACAGGCTGAACGGAGGAACTGAGAGCAGGGGCAGAGAGGCGCGCAGGCCAGGCGCAGGGGCCGGGAGGCGTGGGGGAGAGATTGGCGCGGTGCGCTGGAAGGGCCCGGAGTGGGGGATCCCCGGTCGCTGTGCGGTACAGCAGCGACCGATTTGGCCTGGCAGACCGATGAGAAATGGCCCTTCTTCCCGCAGCTCTTACAGAGGGCGGAGCGGGCAGGGCAGCGCGGGGTGTTTTGCGAACCCACAGAAATAGCAGCGGGGCCCCGCGGACTTGTCGGGGCGTCCCGCAGCGCAGGCCTGAGGGGGGTCGGGAGCGGCGGATGGCTGTGGGGAAGCATGCCAGGAGGCCCAGGGCGCTGCAGCGCGGCTGGGGACATAGGCGCGGGCGTTTAAATCAGCAACCTCCAGGGAGGTGGAGAGAGTCCGTGCCTCAGTTAGGCTGAGGTCGTCTTTTTCCAGCATCCGCTGGCGGATAGTGGAAGACTGCATCCCAGCCACTTAAGCATCTCTAATCAAAAGTTCCATGTGCTCCGTGGCTGAAACTTGGAGGCAGGTGCAATTCCTCCCCAGGACAGCGAGGGCCCGGTAAAAATCGTCTAATGACTCACCGGGGAGCTATTGTCTGGTAGCCAGCAGATGTCGGGCGAATACTCTGTTTACCGGTTTAAGAAACTGTCCTTTCAGCTTATCCATGGCAGCGTCGTCATCCTTTTCCTCCCCTATCATCGCATAGGCCGCCATGCCCACGCTGGAGTGGAGGATATGAAGCTTCTGTGCCATGGTGGGGGGGCTGCTTGCGGACACCAGGTAACCATTGAAACACGCCAACCAATGTTTGAAGCTTTCCGATGCGTTCTGAGTTTGCGGGCTGATGCGGAGGCATTCGGGCTTGATCCGGAGCTCCGTCTTCAAAATTCTAGCAGATTAAATTGATGTACCATCAATTGAACGCGAGACGAGTTGCTGTACAAAAGTATGGCTTTAATCAGCTAGATGTTAGCCCTGCGGTCGACTACAGTAAATGGATGACCGCCGGGAGTACTGGGTATTTATACCCCGCCCTGGAGGCGGGGTTAACTCAGCCTCTCGACCAATCGGGGAGCCGTCGCATGACTGGTCTCAACCAATCGGTCGAGAGGCACATGACCGACCAGGGCCAATGGTAAGCCGGTGTTCTGCACCAATGGCAGGCAGCTATGTTAATCATACCATCACGATTCCCGGCTTGGGTCACTGTCTGTGTGGAGTCTGCACGTTCTCCCAGTGTGTGCGTGGGTTTCCTCCGGGTGCTCCGGCTTGTCCCACAAGTCCTGAAAGACTTGTTATTAGGTAATTTGGACATTCTGAATTCTCCCTCTGTGTATCCGAACAGGCGCCGGAATGTGGCGACTAGGGGCTTTTCACAGTAACGTCACTGCAGTGTTAATGTAAGCCTACCTGTGACAATGAAGGTTATTATTAAAAAGCCTTTTGGAGATTATTTGCTACATTAAAGGTGCTTTATAAATGGACGTTCTCATTGTTGTATTTGACGAGAAGCCTGGTGGTGGGATATGTGTCTTCCCAGCAAGTCAGCTTTTACTGCCCATCGCAGCCAGCTTGCAATGGCTGCATGGTAAGGGCCAGTCACGTGGATTGGGACAGGAATCACAAACAAGTCAGACTGGATTACGACGGCGCATCTCCTCCATGCGGACAATCCAACAACTTCAGAGTCACTTTCTATTACGGACACCAGTTCCATATTTAAAAAAAAATTCTATACACCCTTTGTAAAATTTTTAAAATCTGATTTTTGGGGGGTCTCTGGGTTACCACATTAATATTAAGGAATTAAGGATCCTGTTGAGCTCCACATCAGTTCAAGAAAGACCATTACCACTCACATTTCCATTCCAATTCTCTTCCCCCCCGTCCTAAGGCAGATTTTCATCTGTTTCCAAAGCCAGTAATTCCCGAAACAGGTCACTAGTCTGTCACCAGAGGCTTATAGCTTGACGGGCAATGCACCGCATCAAGCATAGCTGACCAGGAATCTCTCCCCGTCTTACCGCGCGGCCATTGGCGTGCTTGGAAGGATTCGCACCTTGACACACTCAACCTGTTTGGTCACGTCGTGAACGCACATTCCTTGACCATCAAGCCCTTGAACCACCCACAATGGATTCCATCATTCGCTGTGGGAACAAACTCCAGTTGCAATATGGCCTTCTTCACCAGTCAATGCAGTCAAAATAATGAACTGCAAAGCGTGTCAGGACACAACGACTCGCCCCGCAAATGTACATCTTTTTGATGAATATTAATAATGCCGCTACTGATATTAATATTGACTGTAATTACAAAAGCTGCCCGGCAACATTCGCCACACATCACGTCCCACGTTCAGAGTTATTTTTATTGCTTAATTGGACAGGAGGTTTCCCAGTGATTGGATTGAAAGGACTGAAAGTGGTTGAAAGGATTGTATGAAGGTGGTTGGCTCCGAAGCGTGAACTGAGAAATGGTCCAATCTGCATTCTCTCAGAGGAACGTTTCAGTTTAGGACGTCAAAAAAAAAAACAATCTCTGTCAAATAGACCGAAACAAAATCCCATAATTAGACTGCACCCAAGCACAACAGAGATTATGAAAGAATGATAGATTTTAAGAGCTCAGAAGGAGGCCGTTTGGCCCATCATGCTCATACTGGCCCTTTGTAAGAGCTTTGCAAATTTCTCCCTTTAAAGCACCCCATCCAATTGCCTTTTGGGAGTTACCGTTAAATCTGATTCAGCAACCCTTGCAGGTAATGCGTTCAACATCATAGCAACTGGCAATATGAAAAAGAATTTATTTCTTTCCTCTCTTCTTCTCTTGACAATTAAACAAAGTTAGCGTCCTATGACCCCACCCTAGTGCCAGTGGAAACAATTCCTTCTGATTGGCTCCAGAAAATCCTTTCATAATTTTGACTGCTATCACATCTCCCGCTCGTATTCTCTGCTCCGAGAACCGCCCCAGCTTCTCCAGTCTCTCCGCAAAACTGAAGTTCCTCATCCCTGTGGCAAATCTCCTCTGTACTCGCTCTGTGGTTTGAACATCTCTCGAGACGGCCATAAGTGTTTGTCGAGTTTATGAGCACGTGAAGGTAAGAACGTTATAGGGCCAATTAGAGATGGAAAGTCACTTGATAGGATTATGGGCCAGGGTCTAGAGAACCCCAAAGTATATCATGGAGTTCACCTGACCCACAACTTTTACTAGATTTTGGTTATGGGGAGCACAAGGGCTCACTTTACAGATGTGATGCAGCAGAGAGCTAAAGTATGTTTAAAACAATGTTTATTCTGTGAATCCAGTTAACATTTTATAAACACACTGTACACATCTTATCAACTACAAACGCTGATACTTTCCCAAATACAATATTCTATAGGTAACCCTAAATAACTTCCCAAACAACATTCATAAGTTAAATCCTTTTTAAAATAAAGACAGCAGGTTTAAATGCTCTACTGAAACAGATATTACTTTGAAATTATCAATGGTCTGGAGACATTTTTTAGCTTGTAGAGAGAGAGATCATTGCACAGCTGCTTGCTTTGAATGCAGCTCTTCACCTCTGAAAAGGAAACCACAAACACACTGCATCTGCCAGCTCAAAAACGAAAGTGAAAGCCAGGCAGCCCAGCTCCACCCACACACTGACATCACTGCAGCCATTTGATAAACACCAATTTCTTAAAGGTAGATCCGCCTGACAATAGAATGGAGGGATGGCCGTAATGGTAAACGTGTGCCCGGCCTTGGTGTCCACAGAATAGAGTGGTGGTGATGACGAAAGTGGAACGTGCGGGGCAAAGAGGTGAGGTAACTATAGGTAAGCAGGTTGAACGCTGGGAACTCAAAGTGACTCCAGCACCAGGCACTGACGTGGATTTAAGGTTGCCGACGCAGAATGGATGTATTCCTAGAGATATCGTCATTTCCAACTGCCCCACCTGCATCACAGGATTGTTACGGTGCAGAAGGAGGCCATTTGGCCCGTCATGTCTCACCAGCTCTCCATGCAAACCCCTGCAAACTACTCACCTGGCTCATCCACCCTGGCATCCATCCTGGCAGTGCCCTGCCGTCTCACACCACTTGGACAGTGTAGTAGCCACGCAGAGCGAACACATATGGAACAGTCAGCTGGGTGCAATAAGACTCTTTTATTCTCTGTACCCTCCTCTCCCTGAAGGATCTCCCTCCCTGACTTGCACCCAGGTCCGGGTTTTCAGATTCTGGGGTATCCCTTCGTTAAAGGGGAAGCCCCTCCCCATTACCGGGGAAGTTCATATTCCGTGGAGGTAACGGGGAACCAGATGGTCCACACCCCGTGATCTCCGCGGGGGAATGTAACAGAGAGAAAAACAGACTCTTGGATGATTCTTGACCATCAGTCAATAATTTTCCAATATATTTTGAGAGCCCAATGATTTTCCTCGCAAAGTTTCTCGCTGCAGTGTCCTGGAGATTAACGTTTCATTTTTGGATTTGCCTGGGAATCCTGGAGAGTCGGCCCATCCCCGCCTGCATTCCTGAACAAAGGGGCGTTTGGGAAAACAGGGGCACCCTTTGTGTATTGGACAGAATAACCTTCTCTGCTCTCAGACGAACAATCCCAACATCGCCAGACTCTACACAAATCGGTGGGGCCTCGTCCTTGGTACTATTCAAACTAACCTCCTCTGCACCCACTCTGAGGCTTTGACCTCTCATCAATCGGCAACACTGACGTTGATCTGTTGGGTCTGCTTCCACCAACATAGGAACATGCAAATTAAGAGCAGGTGTAGGTAAATCGGCCCTTCGAGCCTGCTCTGCCATTCAATAAGATCGTGGCCGATCTGATGGTGACCTTAATGTCACTGTCCTGCCTACCCCCGATACCCTTTGATGCCCTTGTTCGTCAAGAATCTATCCAATTCTGCCTTTAAAATATTAAATGACTGTGTCTCCACCGCTCTCGAGGGAATAGCGTTCCAAAGATTCATGGCCCTCAGAGATAAAGATTCTCCTAATCTCCGCCTTAAATAGAACTGTGTTCCCACGTTCGAGTAAGTTATCCGCTGTAAATACACGGTCGTTCCATCATAGAACATAGAACAGTACAGCACAGAACAGGCCCTTCGGCCCTCAATGTTGTGCCGAGCCATGATCACCCTACTCAAACCCACGTATCCACCCTACACCCTATACCCGTAACCCAACAACCCCCCCCTTAACCTTACTTTTATTAGGACACTACGGGCAATTTAGCATGGCCAATCCACCTAACCTGCACATCTTGGGACTGTGGGAGGAAACCGGAGCACCCGGAGGAAACCCACGCACACAGGGGGAGGACGTGCAGACTCCACACAGACAGTGACCCAGCCGGGAATCGAACCTGGGACCCTGGAGCTGTGAAGTATTTATGCTAACCACCATGCTACCCTGCTGCCCCAGGTCATGGAGTGACCTGAGATCTCTTATCTCACCCCATAAAACTACAAGAGAAAAACTGACCTGTCCTTTCCTGTCTCCAGCTTGAAAACCCTGTCGCAGTAATTCATTCGTTCCTCAGTGGTCACGTAGATCTTGGCGTGGGGGTAGTTCCTCGCCAGCTTCCGCAGCTCGTTGTACGTGGCCCCCTTCCCGTCCCGCCGCATGTTCCGGTAGGGCCCCCAGATCACGTAGACGGTCTCGTTGGCCTCCCCAAAGTAGCGCTGCTGCTTCCGCTGGAGGAGCGGGACGCTGGTGTGGGACACCACCCTGACGCTGGTCCTCGTGCCGACGTCCGTCTCAAACCCGGCCGTGGGCGCGTTGTTCATCCGCCACACGCAGGCGGACTGATCGATCACCCTGCCCGCTTGCTGGCCGAGCATCTGGCCGGAGCTTGACACGATGCTGCAGAGGTCACAGTGGAGGCGGAGAGGCTGCGGGACAGGAGGGGGTGAAGATTACCAACAGGTCAGATTTCCACACACCGGGACTCGAAAGAACAAAACCCGCTTCCCCCTGACTTTGTCAAGGACCTAACTCTGGGGAAGTCACCACGTAACCTCCCACTTTCAATCACCGCCCATCCTTACACCCCCACCATCGGCTGTCGACACCTCCATCTTTATGATGCACCACCTTGCCCCAGTGAAACAAAATGGCAAAGCAGCTCTCAGTTACTCAACTTGGCAATGCTTGACTGTCAAACATCCTGATCTCTCACCATCTCCAATATTTTTATAACTGCGAAGTGAAAGCCTTCGATATTAACCACACACTCTTTTTCTTCCCTCCCAGCTTGCTCGCAGCCATGTCCTGGAGATTAATCTCTCATTAAGACCAGAAGACATAGAAGCAGAATTAGGCCACTCGGCTCATATCTGCCATTAATCATGGCTGCTTTTTTCTCATTCCCATTCTCCTGCCTTCTCCCCCTCACCCCTGATCCCCTTAATAATCAAGAACCTACCTAGCTCTGTTTTGAAGACACACAGTGATTTGGCCTCCACAGCCTTCTGCGGAGCAGCGTTCTACAGATTCACCACCCTCTGGCTGAAGATATTCCTCCTCATCTCTGTTTTAAAGGATCGTCCCTTTAGTCTGAGATGGTGTCCTCTGATTCTAGCTTTTCCCACAAGTGGAAACATCCTCTCCACATCTACTCTATCCAGGCCTCGCAGTATCCTGTATGTTTCAATAAGATCCCCCCTCATCCTTCTAAACTCCAACGAGTACAGACACAGAGTCCTCAACCGTTCCTCATACGACAAGCTGTTCATTCCAGGGAACCTCCTCTGGACCCTTTCCAAGGCCACCTTCCTAGATACTGGGCCTAAAACTGCTCACAATACTCCAAATGGGGTCTGAATAGAGCCTTATACAGCCTCAGAAGTACATCCCTGGTCTTGTATTAAAGCCCCCTTGACATGAATGCTAACATTGCATTTGCCTTCCTAACCGCTGACTGAACCTGCACGTTAACCTTGAGAGAATCATGAACGAGGACTTCCAAGTCCCTTTGTTTTTCTGATTTCTTAAGCATTTCCCCATTTAGAAAATAGTCTATGTCTCCATTCTTCCTTCTAAAGTGCCTAACCTCACACTTTTCCACATTGTATTCCGTTTTCCACTTCATTGCCCACTCTCGTAGCCTGTCCAAGTCCTTCTGCAGCCTCCTTGCTTCCTCAATACTACCTGTCCCTCTGCAGATCTTTGTAACATCTGCAAACTTAGCAACAGTGCCTTCAGTTCCTTCCTCCAGATCATTAATGTATATTGTGAAACGTTGTGGTGCCAGCACAGACCCCTGAGGCACACCACGAGTCACCGGCTGGCAGCCTGAAAAAGACCCCTTTATCCCCACTGCTGGAAGGTCCACAATACACCTGGAGTGTTGGCATCCCTGGGCGCACTGCACACCCATTTCTGAATCATAAGGCTAGATTGTACGGCCGCACATCGTGTGGGCTGCCTTGAACCGCTCCCCAGATACCCTGACGTAAAGTGCAGCATACTGGGGCAGCAAAGTCATTCCTCCAGTCTCCACATTTACAGAGGGTGGAAATAAACATCAGCAAGCTGCTGGGCTGGTTAAAGACCCCCTTGGCTAAAATCTGACATTGACTACTCCTTTCTAGTTGTAGACGCGCGGGAAAAGCACTGGGAGCGATTTACATAGAATTTACATAGAATGTACAGTGCAGAAGGAGGCCATTCGGCCCATCGAGTCTGCACCGGCTCCTGGAAAGAGCACCCTACCCAAGGTTAACACCTCCACCCTATCCCCATAACCCAGCAACCCCACCCAACACTAAGGGCAATTTTGGACACTAGGGGCAATTTATCATGGCTAATCCACCTAACCTGCACATCTTTGGACTGTGGGAGGAAACCGGAGCACCCGGAGGAAACCCACGCACACACGGGGAGGATGTGCAGACTCCGCACAGACAGTGACCCAAGCCGGAATCGAACCTTGGACCCTGGAGCTGTGAAGCGATTGTGCTAACCACAATGCTACCGCGCTGGATTTACGTGAGGAGTGAGGAGGTGACACAAGCACAGATAAAAAGGCTTGAAAACAGTACTGCAGTTGGTATCAGGGTCTGCTGGCGAAGGTGGCAGTGTTTAGCTGGTTGTTGTTTCTCATCCCGCACCCTGGCCACGCACAAGGCAGGCGTTAATCTGATCCCATTGCATGTTAAACCCGGAACAGATCGCTAGTCTATCTCAATGTTCCTTTGTCAAAGAGTCATCTGGACTCAAAATGTTAGCTCTTTTCTCTCTGCACAGATGGTGCCAGACCTGCTGAGATTTTCCAGCATTTTCTCTTTGGCGCTAGTCTATCTCCAGAGGCTTATAGCTTGAGAGCCGCCACTCCACATCAAGCCTGGCTGACCAGGAGTCTCTCCCGCTCTTGCCTCCTGCCACTGGTGTGGGTCGCAAGGATTTTGGAGGCTGACCTTCAGCCAGTTTGGCCGCGATTTAAACACATCTTCCTCGGCCATCAAGAAGTCCTGGGGTGGGATTCGAACCCGGGGCTTCTCGCTCAGAGGCCGGGATGCTAACCCACCGCGCAGCAAGTCCTCAGCATTGGGCTGGTGGTAGGCTTTATTTCTTCAGGTTTGTTTTGGACAGAATTAACAAATAATGAGTGAGTGAGAGGATTGGGGGGGAGGGGGGGGGGGGGGGGGGGTTTAAATTGGGTGACCATGACCGTCCATGAACTCCTGGGTAACAGTCTCTCAGGATAGAGAGGTGAGATCGGTGTGATTCCTGGCACCATCCCTTGGGGAGAGGAGGTCATGCCTTTGCGTCCAGACCTACCTGCTTTTCTACCTGCAGAGACCCACCCAACCCCTCACTTCCCAACGCTGATTGGCCGCCTCCCAACTGGGTGACTGTGGTGGTATGAATGGGAGTACTGCCATTGGTGCAGAGCATTGGTTTCCCATTGGCTCTGGCTGGTCATGTGCCTCTCGTCTGATTGGCTGGGACTAGTCATGTGACTGCTCACCAATTGGTCGAGAGGCAAGTAGACCCCGCCTCCGAGGAGGGGTATAAGTACCCAGAGTTCCCGGCGGTCGGCCGTTCTCTGTAGTCGACCACCGGGCTAACAACTAGCTGATTAAAGCCACAGTTTGGATCTTCATCGTGTCTCGCGTCCAATTGATGGTACATCAGTGACCACTAATTGGCTGCCTGACGCTTGATTTGGCGGGTTGGGATCGGGGCAGGCGACCCACACACTTCCCGTTGCGACTCCCTCACCCTGCTGGGGACCGTCAAAACTGGCCTATCGAGTCATTGGGCACAGAAGGAGGCAACTCAATCACATGGAGGCACGAGAGAAGGTGGTTTATTCCCCTTTACAGCAGGGGTAGGATGGGGGAGATTCATCATTAAATCCATCGTGCCTGTACTGCCTCTTCGAAAGAACATTTCAAATTAGTCCCACTCCCCTGGCTCT
Organism: Scyliorhinus canicula; assembly: GCF_902713615.1. NCBI lineage: Eukaryota > Metazoa > Chordata > Chondrichthyes > Carcharhiniformes > Scyliorhinidae > Scyliorhinus > Scyliorhinus canicula. The sequence goes on from NC_052149.1 coordinate 14,996,081, forward strand.
CCCAAGGTCTGCAATTTGTATCCCTTCCAAGTTTCTATCCAATTACCTATTCAAGGTCATGCCTTCCACCATCGAGTCAAGCAGGACATTCTAAATCAGCCTCTCCGTTTTGTTCTGCCAGTGAACCTATATCTGTGCCCTCTGGTCACTGACCCCCCCCCCCCCCCCCCCCCCCCCCCCGCTACAGCAAATAGTTTCCCCCTCTTTATCAAAATCTCTCATCATTTTGAACAGCTCATTAAATCTGCCCTTAACCTTCTCTGCTCGAAGGAGAAGCATGCCTGCTTCCCGACTCTCTCCTGATGAATGTCAATGAAAAGAGGGAACTTTCTCTGGGAGAAGGCATTAGACCTTTCATTTGTGAATATTACTCATTGATTAATACGGAACAATACGCGCTGCAAATTACATCATAAATTTTCCACTTCAATTTGCCTCATCCTGCACATGGGAGTTAAACACTTCTGTTGCTTCGAAGCAATGATACATGTCAGCCAGGAATGCCCCTCACTAAACTATAACATCTAATGTGTTAGCACAGACTAAATAAGAGCTGGCAACGAGACAGATTAATAGATTAGTGTTGCCAACTGGCACGTATGTAAATTAGGATATGGTAATCATGGACTCATAGAATCCCTGCAGTGCAGAAGGAGGCCATTCAGCCTTTCGAGTGTGCACCGACCCTCTGAAAGAGCACCCCACCCAGGCCCACTCCCTCGCCCTGTCCGTGTCACTCCACCTAACTTGCACCCGCTTTTGGATACCAAGGGGCAATTTAACATGGACAATCCACCTAACCCTGCACATCTTTTGGACTGGTGGGAGGAAACATCCCCTCTAAACCTCCTGCCCCATATCTTTAATTTAGTTATTGACCCCTCAATTAAGGGTAAAAGTTTTTTCCGATCTACCCTATCTATTTTCCTCATAATTGTGTCCACCCCAAAGGGAGGCAGTGCTTATTGGTATTGTCGCTGGACTTGTAATCCAGAGACCCAGGATAATCCTTTGGGGGCGTAGGTTCGAATCCCACCACGACAGATGGTGGAACTTGAATTCAGTAACAATCAGGATGATCATGAAACCATTGTCAATTGTCATCAAACCCCACCTGGTTCACCAATGGGTGGCACGGTCGCACAATGGTTGGCACTGCGTGCGTCACAGTGCCAAGGACCCAGGTTCGATTCCCGGCTTGGGTCACCATCTGTGCGGAGTCTGCACGTTCTCCCCGTGTCTGTGGGGTTTCCTCCGGGTGCTCCGGTTTTCTCCCACAAGTCCCGAAAGACGTGCTGTTCGGGGAATTGGACATTCTAAATTCTCCCTCCGTGTACCCGAACAGGCGCCGGAATGTGGCGACGAGGGGATTTTCGAACGTAACTTCATTGCAGTGTAAGCCTACTTGTGACACTAATAAAGATTATTATAATATCCTTTAAGGGCAGCATGGTGGCACGGTAGTTAGCACTGCTGCCTCGCGGCATCGAGGACCGAGATTCAATTCTGGCTCTGGGTCACTGTCCGTGTGGAGTTTGCACATTCTCCCCGTGTTTGTGTGGGTTTCGCCCCCAGAACTCAAAAGATGTGTAGGGTAGGTTGATTGGCCACACTAAATTGCCACTTAATTGGAAAAAATGAATTGGGCACTGCAAATTTATTTTTTTTAAATGATAATGACCTTTCGGGAAGGAAACCTGGCCTGTCTGACATGTAACGATTGATCCACAGCAATGTGGTTGCTTCTTAAATGCCCTTAAATGGGCAATAAATGTTGTTCCGGCCAGCGATGCCCACATTCCATAATCATTAAAAAAAGGATCAGGGAAGGGTGCCCCCACGGTGGCCTGGCCCACGATCTGGGCCTACCGATCGGCGGGCGGGCCTGTGCCGTGGGGGCACTCTTTTCTTTCCGCGTTCGCCATAGTCTTCCCGATGGCCGACGCGGAAGTGACCCCCTCCCCTGCGCATGTGTGGGGATGACGTCAGCTGCCGCTGATGCTCCGGTGCGGGCCTAGCCCCTCATGGTTAGGGCTTGGCCCCTATAGGTGAAATCCGCACCTTTGGGGCGGCCCGACGCCGTAGTGGTTCACGTCACTCCATCCCGCTGGGACCCCCCGCCCCGCCGGGTATGGGAGAATCCCGGCCCAGGTCTCCCTTTAGCCTGCTCTACTCCAAGAAGAACAACCCCAGTCTCTCCAGCTCTCTTGATAACTGAAACGCTTCAGCCCAAACAACATCCTGGTGAATCTCCTCTGCACCCTCTCCAGTACAATCACTTCCTTCCGAGGCTGTGGTGACTACAACTGCACACAATACCCCAGCTGTGGTCTAACAAGCATTTTACACAGCTCAATCATTACCTCCTTGCTCTGATAGTCTATGCCTCGGCTAATAAAGGCAGTTATCTTTTTTAGCTTCCTAATCACCTTATCTACCTGTCTTGCTGCAGTCAGAGACCTACTGGCACGCTCCTCAAGGTCCTCTGCATTTCCTAGCATTCTGCCATTCATTGTGTCTTCCCTTGCCGAGTTAGTCCTCCCAAAATGCATCACCTCACACTTCTCTGGGTTAAATTCTATTTGCCACTGCTCTGCCGATCTGACAAGCCCATCTATAGCAAAGGCTTTCCTCCTCGCTATTTACCACACCACCAACTTTTGTATCAACTGAGAACTCACTCTGGCACCTCTCCTATTCTTGCACCTCAGGATATCACCGACACATAGGTCCGGTTTCCCGAGATACTGTCCCCAGGTCCAACACACAGTCCCAACATACAATCATAGAATTTACAGTGCAGAAGGAGGCCATTCAGCCCATCGAGTCTACACTGGCCCTTGGAAAGAGCACCCCACTCAGGCTCATGCCTCCGCCCTATCCCCATAACCCAGTAACCCCTCCCATCTTTTTTGGACACTAAGGGGCAATTGAGCGTGGCCAATCCTGCATATCTTTGAACTGTGGGAGGAAATCGGAGCACCCAGAGGAAACCCACGTAGTCACGGGGAGAACGTGCAGACTCCGCACAGACAGTGACCCGAGGCTGGAATTGAACCCGGATCACTGGAGCTGTGAGGCAGCAGAGAACATAGAACATACAGTGCAGAAGGAGGCCATTCGGCCCATTAGTCTGCACCGACCCACTTAAGCCCTCACTTCCACGTTATCCCCATAACCCCTCCTAACCTTTTTAGTCACAAAGGGCAATTTATCATGGCAATCCACCTAACCTACACGTCTTTGGACCGTGGGAGGAAACCGGAGCACCCGGAGGAAACCCACGCACACACGGGGAAAACGTGCAGACTCCGCACAGACAGTGACCCAGCAGGGAATCGAACCTGGGACCCTGGAGCTGTGAAGCCACAGTGCTATCCACCGTGCTGCCCTTAGTGCAGTGCCAACCACTGTGCCACTGTGCCGCCAATGCGTGCTAAAGTCTGTGGCAGAAGTGGCCTGCATAATGATTTACACCTCCCCAAGAAAAACAGGCCAAATAATTTATAGCACATCAGAATCAATAGGAGGTCAGAGTTTCCACTTTAGGTTCAAGTTTCAGATCAAAGACATTTGATGAATGGAAAATCTGCCACACACCAGCGCAGTGTTCTATATCGTAATTCTTTAAAAAATTGTCTAAAAATATTCCTTTGTTAAGGAATTGACTAAGGCTATGTAAAGGTTCAAAATTGAGTTCAAATACATTGCAGCCAAAATATCTTTGCTAAGAAATACGCACATGTTATTTTCATGAACACAGGGGGACAGAGGCCTTCAGAACACGCCTTAGCAAACAGGGTGCCATATTTCAGCTGATAAAATTGCAACTGCTACATGAGCGGCTCGATGGCACAGTGGTTAGCACTGCTGTCTCACAGCTCCAGGGTCCCAGGTTCAGTTCTGGCCTTGGATGGCTGTCTGTGCGGAGTCTGCCCCTTAGTGGCCAAAATCAAAAGGTTAGGTGGGGTTCCTGGGTGACGGAGATGGGGTGGAGGTGGGGGCTTAAGTAGGGTGCTCTTTCCAAGGGCCGGTGCAGACTCAATGGGCGGAATGGCCTCCTTCTGTACTCTAAATTCTATAATTCTAGCTTGTTTTGATTCTCAAAACCTTCTCCAGATGAAGAGATCATGGCATAATGGGTGGGATTTTCTGGCCCCACACACGTCAGGATTTTCTGGTCCTGCCTACAGTCAATAGATCTTTGGCTGGCTTGCCGCATCCACCATGGTGGAACCCGCCATCCTGCTGCCAGATTTTCTTTGTATTAGAAATATCGGAAAACAGGAAGTCAGGTCTTCGAAATCCGCAAGGAAGTCAGATGCCACAGTTTTTAGGCCTCCCTGTAAATTGAGATAAAGACTGGAACAGTTACACTTTATACCTTGGTTTGTGAGTATTAAATTATTTTATTTGTTTGGATATCTTAAACTATTTTTATTAGACAAAGTGGATTTGAAGTTTGTATTATTTTATGAATCAATTTACCTGACATTGTACTTTGTAATATTCAAAACAATACCATAGGGTAGCATTGCTGCCTCACGGCGCCGAGGTCCCAGGTTCGATCCCGGCTCTGGGTCACTGTCCATGTGGAGTTTGCACATTCTCCCCGTGTCTGCGTGGGTTTCGACCCCACAACCCGAAGATGTGCAGGGTAGGTGGATTGAACACGCTAAATTGCCCCTTAATTGGAAAAAGATGAATTGGGCACTCAAAATTTATCTTTTAAAAAACAAATAAAAATAGGCCAGCAAGATAGGACACGACCAATAGGCATTCAAGACACACACAGAGGTGACTCCACCACAGGAGGGCATTACACCAACCCATGTATAAGGACACAGCACACATGGGGCGCGATTCTCCGCCCCCACGCCGGGTGAGAGAATAGTGGGGGGCCTCCCGACATTTTTCACGCCCTCCCGCTATTCTCCCCCCCCCCCCCCACGCCCGACCCACGCCACGAATCGCCTTCTTTTACGGCGAGCGGCGATTCTCCGAGGCCGATGGGCCGAGCGGCCGGGCCATCACGCCCGTTTCAACACGGCAGCAAACACACCTGCTCGCTGCCGTCGTGAAACGGGCGGCAGATGCCCGTTTGGGGCATCTGGGGACCCGATTGGCACGGCAGTACCACGGCCGTGCCAAGGGGGTATAGGCCCATGATCGGTGGGCACCGATCGCAGGCCGTGCATCCGTAACGGACGCACTCTTTTCCCTCCGCGTCTTGCGGGGCGGCTGAGGGAAAAGACGCCAACTGCGCATGTGCAGCTGATGTCATCGACCGCGTCAGCCAGCGTGATGCTTGGCGTGCGGCCTTGACGACCGTCATCAAAGCCGCGCCGCCGTGACGCATGGAGCCGCGATCCTAGCCCCGCCCGGGGGGGGAGAATCGGCCCCGGAAGTGGGCGTGAAGGCTGCCGTGGGTCACGGCCTGTCCCACGGCAGCCTTTACGATTCTCCGCATTTGCGGAGAATCTCGCCCATGATCTTCCTCTTTCCACTGGAGACACTTAGTGAGTACACAGGGTTGATTGAAACGCATCACACTCACCGCGTGGATTGTAGCAGACTGGTTCGTCAGTCTGAGTAGCTATTGCAGGATTAACAGGAGAGTCGAATCCAGGTAGGAGAATCGTTAACAGTTTAATAAATGTGTTAAACCTATCTCCAAGTCTGAACCTTCCTTTGTCAGAGTGCACATCAAGGAAGCCGTTTATGCTACGTCAAGAGCATAACAAAACAGGGATGGGCAATAAATGTTGGCCGAGCCAACCACAACCCTTAAAAAATGAATTTGAAAAGAAAAGTGAACCCTTGCCCCCAGAGCTTAAGACTGGGCCTCTGGTTCACTAATCCAATGATATGATCACTATGCTGCTATGTTCCAAATGTTAAGGATAGTGGGGTCTCGAAGCCCTCACGCAGAGGCTCCACAGCTTGCCCACAGCAGCAGAACACTGTGGCAGTTTTGATAAGATGGTCCAGGACTATTTCAATTTTAAAATGGCACTTTCCGCCAGACCACCATTTGTTGAAGATGAAGCCCATCCACTGGATGGTCTGGGGCTGACACTGAAACCAGGCCTGGACGGAAGACCTGCGGCCTGCCTGGAGTGTACCTGCCCTCCAGCCCAGCCACCCAGCCCGGTCTGCCTCTGAGGTGCTATCCCCAGGCAGCTGGACTGCATCCTGCTGCATCTGGGAACATGGAGCAGAAATTCCTGCTCAGCTTGCTTAAACTGCGTTAATCAGGCTGGATCAGCTACTTGCTGCATGCAGGCCGCTAGCCCTGTGCTCCATCCAGTCCCACCTCTGTGAAAATGGCCCTGGGCCATTCGGAAACCCACCATGCCTGCTAGCAGGTCCACCTCTATTCCCAACCTCCTGGGGAGGCCAAAACCCAGCCTTTGAGCAGGATGGGCGAGTGTGGAACACAGGGTTATGGCACCTTAACATTAGAATCATAGAATTTACAGTGCAGGAGGAGCCCATTCGGCCCATTGAGTCTGCAGTGGCCCTTGGAAAGAGCACCCAACTTCAGCCTCCGCCCTATCCCTGTAACCCGACCTAACCTTTTTTGGACACTAAGGGGCAATTTAGCGTGGCCAATCCACCTAACCTGCACTTCCTTGGACTGTGGGAGGAAACCGGAGCACCCGGAGGAAACCCATGCAGACACGGGGAGAAAGTGCAGATTTTGGCTGTCCAGGGTGATGTCAGGCAGCAGTTCTTCACCTGAAGTGGAAATATGGAAACTTCTCACCTAAAATACAGTGGATGCTGTGGTGGGGGGTTAGGAAGCTGAGGTTGATAGATGTTTTGTCGGCCAAGGATATTAAGGGATATAGAACCGATGGAATTAAGGTACAGATCAGCCACAATCTGTTTGAACAGGCCCCAGGGCTCCTCGGCCTACTCCTGCTGTTGTAATTTTTCATTATTTCTGTCTTTTTGGTTTAAAAAGAAATCGTTTGACCCACAGAGCAGAGACTGCGAGAGGGAGCTGAATTAATCTCATTAACCCAGATTGATCCAGTATTTCTCTCCTTTCAACTCGGCGTTAATCCATCTCCCTCACAACAGTCAGACCGCTGCATCGGAGCTCGTGGTTCGAAGCGAAAAGCTCCGCTGAATAGAATGGAAATCAGTCAGTGTTGAGGGGTACAAAGGCAGAAGACACTGGACAAATCCAGCAGGCCTGGCAGCATCTGCGGAAAGAAAAGGGAGCTGGCGTTTCGAGTGTGGATGACTCTTTGTCAAAGTGTTGAGGGGTAATTGGAAAGGGGTTGGGCTGGAGGCATTGAGCTGCAGTTGCTTAAATGGCAATGTATTGCTGCAATAATCCGGATGAGCTGATCATCTGTGTTGCCGACACAGCCAAGGCCTTGGGCAGGAATTCTCCATCCCGTCGCACCCCTTTTCTGGAGCGACGCCCCCCCTGCCAGCAGCGGGATTCCCGCCCAGCCAGCTTGACAATGGGATTTCCCATTGTGGGCAACCCCGCACCGTCGGGAAATCCACGGGTGTGTGAGTGCGCTGCCGGAAAAAGGGAGGATCCCACCGACGGAGAATCCAGCCCAGGTTCAGCACAAACATGGCCAGTACAGAAGGTCAAGGTTCAAATCCCTGCCTCGCTTGACATTAAACTGCACTCCACGTGGGATAGGCAGTGTAGCCGTGCAACCCACTGGTCTTTCCAGATACCCTTCACTAGCAATTTGCAAAGTGTCTTTTACGACCTCAAACCATCCCAAAGTGCTTTCCGGCCAATGAGGCACTTCTGTCGTGCAGTTGCTGTTTAGTAATATAAAGGGCGCAACAGCCAATTTTTACACAGCAAGCTCCCACAAAAGTAGTGTGATGGAATGCAAGGAGTAGGTCATATGGCTTGTCAATCTTGCTCCACCATTCAGTACGAATTTCAATAATCTCTTTCCATAGAATATAATCCCTACACTGCAGAAGGAGGCCATTCGGCCCATCCAAGGCTGGAATTAAACCCAGATCCCTGGCACTGTGAGGCAGCAGTGCCAACCACTGTGCTACCGTGCCGCCTGCTCCCACTTTGCCTTGACTCCCTGAGAGACCAAGGTTGGAATTTTCTGGCCGCACTGCGGAGAATTCCACTGAAACAGATGGGAAAAGCCACTCCAATGTTTACTGACCTCGGCAGGGCCGGAAGATCAGGCAGCCTTGGATATGTTCAACCATCAGCTAAGCTCCGATGGCAAATCAATAATCAGCCTCAAGGCCACACTCTTGAGTGCCTCGGCAATGTCCACCTGTGTCTGGTCATGTCCCTCATCAACTGGGACATGATGTCAAGGCCTGCGGAAGGCAACCTTGACTTCTTCGACTCCAATCTCATTGTGTTCAGCAATCACTTTTCCACAACAAAACAGTGCCTCCTGAAAACCCTTTATATATTGGTGCAGCCTATTAAACAATGAAAACCCCAATTCAACTCAAATTCCTAAGGGTGCACATCTCCAAAAATCTGTCCTGCTCCACTAACATTGACGCTATCACCAAGAAAGCACAACAGCGCCTATACTTCCTCAGGAAACTAAGGAAATTCGGCATGTCCATATTAACTCTTAGCAACTTTTACAGATGCACGATAGAAAGCATCCTATCGGGCTGCATCACAGCCTGGTATGGCAACTGCTCGGCCCAGGACCGCAAGGAACTTCAGAGAGTTATGAACACAGCCCAGTCCATCACACGAACCTGCCTCCCATCCATGGACTCCATCTACACCTCCCACTGCCGGGGGAAAGCAGGCAGCATAATCAAAGATCCCTCCCACCCAGCTTACTTACTCTTCCAACTTCTTCCATCGGGACGAAGATACAAAGGTCTGAGAACACGCACAAACAGGCTCAAAAACAGCTTCTTCCCCGCTGTTACCAGACTCCAATAGACTGACCTGATTAACACTACACCCTGTATGCTTCACCTGATGTCGGTGTTATGTAGTTACATTGTCATAGATTATCATAGAATTTACAGTGCAGAAGGAGGCCATTCGGCCCATCGTGTCTGCACCAGCTCTTGGAAAGAGCACCTTACCCAAGGTCAACACCTCCACCCTATCCCCATAACCCAGTAACCCCACCCAACACTAAGGGCAATTTTGGACACTAAGGGCAATTTAGCATGGCCAATCCACCTAACCTGCACATCTTTGGACTGTGGGAGGAAACCGGAGCACCCGGAGGAAACCCATGCGCACACGGGGAGAACGTGCAGACTCCGCACAGACAGTGACCCAAGCCGGGAATCGAACCTGGGACCCTGGCGCTGTGAAGCAAGTATGCACACTTCTACCGTGCTGCCCTGTGTACCTTGTGTTGCCCTATTATGTATTTTCTTTTGTTTCCTTGTCTTTTCATGTACTTAATGATCTGTTGAGCTGCTCGCATAAAAATACTTTTCACTGTACCTTGGTACACGTGACCATAAACAAAATCCAATCCAATCCAAATGCTCGGGCCCATTAACTGTTTCCTAACAGCATCCACAACCCTCTGGGATAGAGAACCCCAAAGGTTCGCAACCCTCATCTCAGATATGAAGGACTAACTCCTTCTGAGATGGTTGTTCCAAGTTCCAGATGCCCCATCCAGGGGAAACAAAGTCTCACTGAATTGCCAAATCAGCCCCTTCAGAATTCTGCATATTAATAAGATTGCTTCTCATTCTCCTAAACTCCAGGGAGGGTTAGTCCAATTCATTCAGCCCCTCAGCACAGGCTTCCTAGAAGTGTGAGATAGTGAGAATTGGGTTAATAGCATCCCGAAACGTTTTGCACGTGTAGTTGTTGCTGTTGGTGTATCTCCACCCCCATTTCCAGTTTTTTTCGCCCTTTGAGGTATAATGGTTGGAGGTGGTGGAAGGATTCCACCACGGTAGCACAGTGGTTAGCACAGTTGCTGCACAGCGCCAGGGTCCCAGGTTCAATTCCCCGCTGGGTCTGTGCAGAGTCTGCACGTTCGCCCCGTGTCTGCGTGGGCTTCCTCCGGGTTCTCCGGTTTCCTCCCACAGTCCAAAGACATGCAGGTTAGGTGGATTGGCCATGATAAATTGTCCTTGGTGTCCAAAAAGGTAAGGCAGGGTTACTGGGTTACGGGGATGGGGTGGGCTTAAGTGGGGCACTCTTTCCAAGGGTCGGTGCAGACTCAATGGGCCAAATGGCCTCCTTATGCACTGTAAATTCTATGATTCGGTGATCCCCGAGCTGATAATCAGCTGGCTGAACCACAATGAACGCTTCTTCCGTGGCCACAAGTCCAGGCGTCGGACTCGAAGCCAGAGCTTCTGGTCCAGCCGTAGGGGAGCTACCCACTGTGCCACAGGGCCACTTAAACCCAAGCCTTCACACTATCCCCATAACCCAGTAATCCCACCTTTGTTTTGGACACAAAGGGCAATTTATCACGGCCAATCCACCTAACCTGCACATTTTAGGACTGTGGGAGGAAACCGGAGCACCCGGAGGAAACCCACGCAGACACGGGGAGAACGTGCAGACTCCGCACAGACAGTCACCCAAGTGGGAATCGAACCTGGGACCCTGGCGCTGTGAAACAACTGTGCTAACCACTGTGCTACCGTGCTGCCAATTGTTGATTGAGGGATAAATATGTGTCACCACACCAGGGGTAACTAACCTGCCTGACTCCGAGTACTGACCGTTTCCTCTTGGGACGGTTTGACGAATGGTCTGAAAGACGATACCTCCTTCAGGGTAATACTCTCAGTACTGTTCTGGAGTGTCAGTCTGAACAATGTGCTCACGTGTCAGGAGTGGGATTTGAACCCACAGGCAAAGGCCACGGGCCCTGATAACAGCAGCTGCACTGAAGACTTGTGCTCCAGAATTAATCACACCCCCCAGCTAAGCAGTTCCAGTGCAACGCCGATACTGGCATCTATCCCAAATGTGGAAAATTGCCCGGTCACTTCCTGTCCACAAAAAGCAGGGCAGATTCAACCTGGCCAATCACTGCCCCATCAGTCAAATAGCCGTCATTAGCAAGGTGCTGGAAGGAATCCTTGGCCGTGCTATTGATCAACACTTACTCAGCTTACTGATGCTCAGTTTGGGGTTCCACCGGAGTCACTAAGCGGGGAAATGAGAGTGACTGCCTTTGACATCAAGGCTGCATTTGATGAAAATTGCTTATTGTCACGAGTAGGCTTCAATTAAGTTATTGTGAAAAGCCCCTAGTCGCCACATTCCGGCGCCTGTTTGGGGAGGCTGGTACGGGAATCGAACCATGCTGCTGGCCTGCCTTGGTCTGCTTTAAAAGCAGCTATTTAGCACAGTGATCTAAACCAGCCCCTAGGAACGAGGAGCCTCACAAAAGTGTAGTCAATGGGGATAAGGGGAAAAACTCTCCAGCAGTTGGAGCCATACCTAGTACAAAGAAAAATGGCCGTGGTTATTGCAGGTCAAGCATCTCAGTCCCAGGGCACTGCTGCAGGAGTTCCTCGAGGTAGTGTCCTTGGCCTAGCCATCAGCTGTTTCATCAATGGCCTTCCCTGTAGCCGAAGGTCAGAAGTGAGGATATTTGCTGCTGATTGCACAGTGTTCAATCTCATTCGCAACTCCTCAGATACTGAAGCAGTCTATCCCTGCAGGCAGCAAGACCTTGACCGCACCCCAGAAATACCAGGCAAGGGCCACCTCCAACAAGAGATAATCGCACCATCATCCCTCAACGTGTAACAGCTTACAAACTCTAGCCTCATGAAAGTATCAATGATTCGGGGCCTCACGGTAGCATGGTGGTTAGCATCAGTGCTTCACAGCTCCAGGGTCCCAGGTTCGATTCCCGGCTGGGTCACTGTCTGTGTGGAGTCTGCACGTCCTCCACGTGTGTGTGTGGGTTTCCTCCGGGTGCTCCGGTTTCCTCCCACAGTCCAAAGATGTGCGGGTTAGGTGGATTGGCCATGCTAAATTGCCCGTAGTGTAAGGTTAATGGGGGATTGTTGGGTTACGTGGGTTTAAGTAGGGTGATCATTGAGGGCCATCGAGGGCCGAAGGGTCTGTTCTGTGCTGTACTGTTCTATGTTCTATTATCACAAAATAATCTGGTTCATTAATGCCCTTGAGGGAAGGAAATCTGCCATCCTTATCTGGTCTGGCCTACACGTGACTCCAGGCCCACAGCAATGTGAGTTGCCCTCTGAAGTGGTTGAGCAAGGGTAACTAGGGATGGGCAGCAAATGCTGGCCATGTTAGCAAAGGCCACATCCTATGAAAGAATACATTTTTAAAATATCCATGGAACCCCATCCCTAACAGCACAGCGGGTGTACCTACACTCCACGGACGACAGTAGTTCATGAAGGTAAATAACCACCACCTTCTCAAGGGCAATTAGGGATGGGCAATAAATGGTGGCCGATTCCAAAAACAAATATAAAAAAAAGTCAGGTTGGACTCCGGCAAAACGACTGGGCAACAGCTGAGCTGTGGTATTTGAATTTGGTGAGTATTCACAGAAACACAGAATTCCTACAGTGCAGAAGGAGGCCATTCGCTCCATTGGTTCTGCAGACCCTCTGAAAGGGCACCCTACCTAGGCCCACTCCCCCGCCCTAGCCCCGTAACCCCACCCAGCCTGCACATCCTCGGGCACTAAGGGGCAACGTAGCATGGCCAATCCTAACCTGCACGTCTTTGGACTGTGGGAGGAAACCGGAGCACCCGGAGGAAATCCACACGGACGCGGGGAGAACGTGCAGATTCCACACAAACAGTGACCCAAGGCCAGAATTGAACCCGGGTCTCTGGCGCTGTGAAGCAGCAGTGCTAACCACTGTGCCACCGTGCCACCCTACAGCATAGAATTGTTATACCTCAGTTGGAATTGGTCTGAACGGGATAATGTTAAAACATCAAGGTTCTTTCACAGCTTCTGGCTGCTGCTCATTACAGTTTTCTACACTTTCTGAGGAAAATGCTGAGTCAGCACTTTGTTCTGCACCCTTTGATCAGAATTCCTAGATTTCTTCTATCTTTGAACTACATTCAGCCACCAGTCTTGTCAACATTCACTCATTTGAAGCGGGATCGATCCATTTTAGTTTTAATCCCAAACTGGTAATCCCCACCTGCAAATCTTTAATTCCCTCTTTCTATCGAAGAAATGTTTGGCCCCTCTTTCTATCGAGGAAATGTTTGGCAAATTGAAACTATTTAAAGGTCCAGTTTTCCCATCAGGGCAGTGGTAAGGCGAATGGTGCCCAACGCTACTAATGCACAGAAAGCAAATTGTAGTCAATCGTCAAAATGTATTCATCTGGCGAGAGGAACATGTGCAATGATATTCCCCAGGGAGACGACATGTCGATGGAGGTCGCTCGAGGCTCTGGTTTTTGGACTTTAACGCCCGGTTTCAGGGCAGTTTTTAAATGAGTTGGTGCAGGAAGGTACAAGTAAGGTGGAAGATTTTGAAGGCCCGGAAAAGGGCTTTGGTGCGAAGGTCCGCCATCGAGCGAACAGGTGAGTCGGGCAGGAAGAAAGATGGCGGACGCTGGATCGCTGGGTGGAAACTCTGGGCGGGATGATGGCCGGAGAGTTTGAGAGGCAGTTCGCCAAGCACATAGAGGTGATGCGGAGGGAGATGCTGACTGTGATGAAAGAGTGAATGGGGGAGGCGATTGTCCCGGTGAAGGTACGGGATCAAGGAGAGAAGTTGAAGGGGGGGGAGGAAGCTCTGTCACAGCACAGTAATCACTTCATCTCGATGGGTGAGGAGCTGCAGTGGGTGGCGGAGGCCAACAATGGGCTCAGAGCTAAGGTGGAGGACCTGGAGAGCAGGTTGAGTTGGCAAAACTTCTGGATCATGGGCCTGCCTGAGGGGGTGGAAGGAAATAACGCCGACCAAGTACTTTGCAAAGATGTTGGCAGAGCTGTTGGGGGTGGGGGAAGAACCCTCCTGATATGAGCTGGACAGGGCACGTTGGTCACTCAGGCCAAAGCTGAAGACAGATGAGCCTCCGAGGGCATGTTACAATTTGCTTCCATAAATTTCCCGTCAAAGAGTAGGTCCTGTGTTGGGCAAAGCAAAGGCAAGAGGTGAAGTGGGACGATGTTGGTATTCGGACATACCAAGGTTTGACGATGGAACTGGCGGCAAGGTGGGCGTCCTTCAGACGGGCGAAGGCGGCTCTGTACAGCAACGGCGTGAGATTTGGCATGGCCTACCCGGCGAAGCTGAGGGTGATGTACAGCTCGCGGGATTTCTACTTCGAGACGGTGGAGGCAGTGCATGAAGGCCGAAGGACTGGGACTGAAATGAGAGATGGGACTGCGATTGGAACTTGGACGGAGGGGATGGGCCCTGTGCTTTGCCTTTCTCTCTTCTTTTGTATTTTTGGGGGGGAGAGGGAATGCCTGGGTTTTGGGTTGGTTGAACGGGGAAGGATAGTTTACAATTATTAGGAGTTGGTGACAAGTATATTGGGTTTGGGGGCGATGATGGTTCTCTGGGGTATTACACTGGAGTTGTTTTTTTATCTGGGACTGGATTATGGGGGTGGGGTGGGGGGAGGGGATTGGAAGGAGGGGGGCCCAGGCAGGGGCCTCCACACTTGCCAGCAAGGGTTGGCTAGTGAACGGGAGTGTGGTGGGGGAGGGGCTGTGGTCACTGGAACCTGGTCGAACAGATTTTGATGGGCCTGGGAGGTGTGAAAGGTGGGGGGGGGGGGGCCGGGATGGATACTAAGAGAGGTGATAGAGAGGTTCGCCGGTAACAAAAGGATGGGGCAGATCAGGCCTGAGGGGCAGGCCCAGGGTTATGATGATGGCGGATAGGAGGGGCAGTGGGGTGGTTGTTGAGGGACTCCCGGTCTGAATAGTAACGTGGAACGTGAGGGGGTTAGGGGGACCGCTGAAGAGGTTGAGGGTGTTTGCACATTTAAAGAGTTTAAAGGCCGATGTGGTGATGCTGCGGGAGACCCTACTGAGGGGGAAGGATCAGGTGAGGTTCAGGAAGGGTTGGCTGAGACAGGTTTTCCATTCCATGAGGGAGATGGGAGAAGTGGACCCGTGGATGTTTTAGGTTTTACACCCAAGGGAGCGGGCATATTCGTTTTTCTCCCCGGTACACAGGGTGTACTCAAGGATTGATTTTCTTCATGGCGGTTAAGGCGTTATTGGCTGGGGTTCGGAGGTCAGAGTACTCACCAATCGTGCTTTTACATTAGATGGATGTGGTTTTGGAGAAGGAGTAACCGAGAGGCCGGGGTGGAGAATGGACGTGAGGTTGTTAGCGGACCGGAGCTTTTGTGATCAGATTGGGAAGGTGATTGAGGAATATGTGGGGGTTAATTGCACGGAGGGGGTCGCGCAGTCGGCAGGCTCTGAAGGCAGCAGTGAGGGTGGAGATGATCTCATTCAAGGCTAAGGTGATCAAAGAGAAGAGAGAGGAGGTTGGAGGTGGATAGGAGGTATGAGGGGGAGTCGGAACCGGGTCTCCTGGCCAACAGGAAGGAGTTGCAGGCGAGGTTTGACCAATTGGCCATGGGGAAAGCGATGAGTCAGTTGAGAAGGGTAAAGGGGGCTGCGTACGAGTACGGGGAGAAGGCAGGGCGTATGCTGGATGGTCATCTCTGGAGGGAGGCAGAGGCGATGGGGATACTGCAGGTACGGGATAGGACGGGGAAGCTGGTAGTGGCTCCGGAGCAGATTTGAGGAGTTTTATAGGGACCTGTAGCCACCAGGGGATGAGCGGGGGATGAGGGAGTTCCTGGACGGGTTGGAATACCCAAGACTGGGAGTGGAGGATAGAGCAGGTTTGGAGGGGCCGGTGGGGGAGCAGGAGGTGAAGGAGACGATTTGGAAATTCCAGCAGGGAAGGCGGGGGGGGGGGGGCACGATGGGTTCCCAGTTGAATTTTATAAGAACTTTAAGAAGATGCTGGCGCCATTGATGATGGGAAGGTTGGAGGATGCAGTAGGCAGGGGTGTCTTGCCGCAAACGATGGGGCCGGCTTCCATCTTGTTGCTATTAACGAAAGACAAAAAACCAGTGGAGTGTCGGTTGTACAGAACACTGGATGTAGATGCCAAGATATTGGCAAAGATGTTGGCATCAAGGTTGGAGGGATGTCTCCCGAAGGTGATTGGCAAGGATCGGGCGGAGTTCGTGAAGGAAGGCAGCTGTTTTCCAACATGAGGAGGTTGTCCTCTGTGATCCTGTCTCCGGTGGAGGGAAGGGAGACAGGGGTTGTGACGCAGAGAAGGCGTTTGATTGGGTAGAAGGGAATTATTTGATGGCGGTATCTATGATGGAGAGATTTGGAATTGGGCTGAGGTTTCTAAGGTGTGTGTGGCTGTTGTGTAAGGAACTAACAGCATGAACTCTGGGCACTTTGCACTGCACCTGGGTACGAGACAATCACCTGAGGCCTGTTTAGTGGCAGAAGGGTGTACATTGTATTCTTCTGTTTGAAGCTGAAGTAGTGTGAGTCACCCTGGTTAGCTGAGTTCTGTATAAAAGACAGACAGAAAATGCACTCAGTAAGCTTTGCGCAGGTGAAGGAGACACATCCTGAGTGAGTGAGACACCCAGAGTGGGAATTGGAACTTGGTAATTTGGTGCAGTGAGGTAATTCGGTGCAGAGTGGGAGAAGGTGCTTTTTCCCTACCATTTTGTTTCCTTTGTTCTGGTTTGTAACTGTTAATCAGCAGGGAGAGAGCCAGAGAGCATCCTGGGAAGGTAAGTGATTCTTATTTCCTTTTCAAATTGTGTGGAGGGTAAAACTGTAAGTGAGATCACAGTAAAGCTGTGGCTTGTTTGGCTGGTTGGGAATCTGTTAAATTTGAAAAAGAAATTGCAAAAGAAATCTAATTGATTAACTAGATAGTGGAGTAACTAAACCTGAGGTCAGTGATCGATAATTAGCATTTAATTTTACAGTAAAAATCATCCAGCGTCAGGGCCATAGAGTTAATTGTAACTCAATCTGACAATAATTGAAGTGTTTATTTTAAATTAATTAATTAGTGCTTAAATGTCAGTCAGCGGGGTGCAATCCCCAACTGTGAGATGTGGCAGATCTGTGATGCTTCCCGTGTTCCGGTCGACTACATCTGCAGCAAGTGTAATCAATGGTAGCTCCTCACAGACCACGTGGTTCCATTGTAGCAGCAACTGGATGTACTTAGGAGCATGCAGGTGGCGGAAAGCATCATAGATAGGAGTTATAGAGGTGTGGTCACACCCAAGGTGCAGGCAGAGAAATGGGTGACCACCAGAAGGGGCAGGCAGTCAGGGCAGGAATCCCCTGTGGTTGTCCCTCTCTCGAACAGGTAAACCCCTTTGGATACTGTCGGGGGGGGGGGGGATAGCCTATCAGGGGAAAACAGCAGCAGCCAGAGCAGCGGCACCACGGCTGGCTCTGATGTTCAGCAGGGAGGGTCAAAGTGCAGAAGAGCAATAGTCACAGGCGACTCTATAGTCAGGGGCACAGAGAGGCGCTTCTGTGGATGTGAGAGAGACTCCAAGATGGTATGTTGCCTCCCTGGTGCCAGGGTCCAGGATGTCTCAGAACGGGTAGTGGGCATCCTGAAGGGGAAGAGCAAACAGGCAGAGGTCATTGTACATATTGGTACTAACGACATATGCAGGAAGGGGCATGAGGTCCTGCAGCAGGAGTTCAGGGAGCTAGGCAGAAAGTTAAAAGACAGGACCTCTAGGGTTGTAATCTCGGGATTACTCCCTGTGCCATGTGCCAATGAGGGTAGAAATAGGAAGATAGAGCATCTAAACACGTGGCTAAACAGCTGGTGTAGGAGGGAGGGTTTCCATTATCTGGACCACTGGGAGCTCTTCCGGGGCAGGTGTGACCTGTATAAGAAGGACGGGTTGCATCTAAACTGGAGAGGCATAAATATCCTGGCTGCGAGGTTTGCTAGTGTCACACGGGAGGGTTTAAACTAGTATGGCAGGGGGGTGGGCACCGGAGCAATAGGTCAGAAGGTGAAAACATTGAGGGAGAACTAGGGAATAGGGTCAGTATGTCTGTGAGGAAGAGCAGACAGGGAGATGTTTCTGAAAACAGCGGGTCTGGTGGCCTGAAGTGCATATGTTTTAATGCAAGAAGTATAACAGGTAAGGCAGATGAACTTAAAGCTTGGATTAGGACTTGGAACTATGATGTTGTTGCCATTACAGAGACCTGGTTGAGGGAAGGACAGGATTGGCAGCTAAACGTTCCAGGATTTAGTTGTTTCAGACAGGATAGAGGGGGATGTAAAAGCGGTGGGGGAGTTGCGCTACTGGTTAGGGAGAATATGGCAGCTGTACTACGGGTGGACACCTCAGAGGGCAGCGAGGCTATATGGGTAGAGATCAGGAATAAGAAAGGTGCAGTCACAATGTTGGGGGTTTACTACAGGCCTCCCAACAGCCAGCGGGAGATAGAGGAGCAGATAGGTAGACAGATTTTGGAAAGGAGTAAAATCAAAAGGGTTGTTGCGATGGGAGACTTCAACTTCCCCAATATTGACTGGGACTCACTTAGTGCTAGGGGCTTAGACGGGGCAGAGTTTGTAAGGAGCATCCAGGAGGGCTTCTTAAAACAATATGCAGATAGTCCAATTAGGGAAGAGGCTACACTGGACCTGGTATTGGGGAATGAGCCCGGCCAGGTGGTAGAAGGTTTAGTAGGGGAGCATTTCGGGAACAGTGACCATAATTCAGGAAGTTTTAAAGTGCTGGTGGACAAGGATAAGAGTGGTCCTAGGGTGAATGTGCTAAATTGGGGGAAGGCTAATTATAACAATATTAGGCGGGAACTGAAGAACCTAAATTGGGGCCGGATGTTTGAGGGTAAATCAACATCTGACATGTGGGAGGCTTTCAAATGTCAGGTGAAAGGAATTCGGGACCGGCATGTTCCTGTGCGGAAGAAGGATAAATACGGCAAATTTCAGGAATCTTGGATAACGAGAGATATTGTAGGCCTCGTCAAAAAGAAAAAGGAGGCATTTGTCAGGGCTAGAAGGCTGGGAACAGACGAAGCCTGTGTGGAATATAAGGAAAGTAGGAAGGAACTTAAACAAGGAGTCAGGAGGGCTAAAAGGGGTCACGAAAAGTCATTGGCAAATCGGGTTAAGGAAAATCCCAAGGCTTTTTACAAGTACATAAAAAGCACGAGGGTAGCCAGGAAAAGGGTTGGCCCACTGAAGGACAGGCAAGGGAATCTATGTGTGGAGCCAGAGGAAATGGGCGAGGTACTAAATGAATACTTTGCATCAGTATTCACCAGAAAGAAGGAATCGGTGGACGTTGAGTCTGGAGAAGGGTGTGTAGATAGCCTGAGTCACATTGAGATCCAAAAAGACAAGGTGTTGGGCGTCTTCAAAAATATTAAGGTAGATAAGTCCCCAGGGCCGGATGGGATCTACCCCAGAATACTGAAGGAGGCGAGAGAGGAAATTGCTGAGGCCTTGACAGATAGCTGGGGAGCAAGGATAATCCAGGGAACTACAGGCCGGTGAGCCTTATGTCAGTGGTCGGGAAATTACTGGAGAGAATTCTTTGAGACAGGATCTACTCCCATTTGGAAGCAAATGGACGTATTAGTGAGAGGCAGTACGGTTTTGTGAAGGGGCGGTCGTGTCTCACTAACTTGATAGAGTTTTTCGAAGAGGTCACAAAGATGATTGATGCAGGTAGGGCAGTGGATATTGTCTATATGGACTTCATGGTAGACTGACATTTAAGGGGCATCTTGACAAATACATGAATAGGATGGGACGAGAGGGATACATACCCAGGAAGTGTAGAAGATTTTAGTTTAGACAGGCAGCATGGTCGGCACAGGTTTGGAGGGCCGAAGGGCCTGTTCCTGTGCTGTACTTTTCTTTGTTCTTTGTTCTATGCCCCCCTATTTTTTGCATTGGCTATAGAGTCCTTGGCCATTGCGCTAAAGAGCTTGGGGCTGTGGAAGGGGATAGTGAAAGGGAGGGGGGAGGGGTGAATGATCTGCTGTTGTATATCTCGGAACTGAGCACATTGGTGGGGAGTATCATGGGGATTAGGGACTTTCTCGGAGTTTAAATTGAATTGAGGAAAGAGTGAGTGTTTTATGGTCTCCCAGCGGGAGTAGGAGCGGGGCTGGGGGAGCTGCTATTCTGTTTCGCAGCAACCCACTTTAAGTATTTGGGGATGCAGGTTGCCTGAGATTGGGAAGATTTAACTTGGAGGGGAGGCTGATCTGTCAAGATGGGACAGTCTCCCTCTGTCTTTGGCGGGCCGGGTGCAGGCAGTTAAAATGAGTGTGAAAATGAAAATGAAAATTGCTTATTGTCACAAGTAGGCTTCAAATGAAGTTACTGTGAAAAGCCCCTAGTCGCCACATTCCGGGGCCTGTTCGGGGAGGCTGGTACGGGAATTGAACCTTGGTCTGCTTTATAAGCCAGCTATTTAGCCCAGTGTGAATGTTTTGCTGCAGTTTCTGTTTTTATTTCAATGTCTGCCGCTCTCTTTACCAAAGTCCTTCTTCAGCGGGGTGGACACGTTGATCTCCTCGTTCACCTGGTGGTGGTGGTGGGGGGGGGGGGGGGGGGGGGGGGCAGATTTAGGAGGGTGGTTTTGCAGAGAGGACGACGGGTGGGGGGGTGCTGTGTGGGTAAAGGTGAAGGTGGGCTCGTGTAGGGTGTGTCGGTGTTGCGGGCGTTGGCAATGGCACCAATCCCGATAGCGCCAGGAAGCTGGTGGTGGCCACATTGAAGATTTGGAGGCGGTTTAGGCAGCATTTTCAGCAGGGGGACGGGTCAGGTGGGTTGCCGATCAGGGAGAATCATGGGAATCGAGCCGGGGTGGATGGCTGCGAGGTTTCGGGGATGGGATGAGAGGGGGGATTTAGGAAATGGAAGATTTGTTCCTTGGAGGGGATTCACGAGCCTAGAGGAGTTGGGTTGGTGTAGGCACATGCAGGTTCGGAACTTTGCAAGAAAGGTTCCCCCGACCTTCCCTCCTCGTTGCTATCGTTGTTGGGGTGGGGGGGTCAGCATCTCCACCCTGTGCCTCTGGGGGGGATCTTGCTAGAATTTTGGGCTCTGGAGACGAGGTTTGAGCTGAGGGGGATGAAGGAGGGGGTCTACAATTGTTGGGATTTGTTCATCGGCACTTAGGGGAGTTGATTACTGTTGATCGTTGGAAGCGGGGTGTGTTCAGGAGGGGGTTCGAGGGGGGGTGGTTTCTGTATTTGATTGGGATTGTTTTTCTATTGCTCAGGTTGTTTTTTTGTATGGTGGAAATGGTGAAAATCTGTCAAATAAAAATACTTCAAAAAAAATGATATTGCCCAGGGTTTGGCAATGGGGTCACTACTCTTGTTGATATTTATGAATGAGCTGGGCTGGGGTCTACAGGGCATGATTACAATGCTTGCAAATGAAACAAAACTCAAGAATGTTATTAATAATAGGGAAGATAGTAACAGACTTTAGGATAGCACCGGCAGGCTGCTGAAGTGGGCAGGCACATGACCGAGATGTAACTTAATGCAGTGGAGGGCAAAGTGATTTATTTAGGTGGGAAAAATGAGGAAAGGTGTGGTGAATTCATACTGTATTGTAACTCACACTGTATTGTATTATATGGTATTGTGTCCTTGTGGGCTCTGTCTGTGAGCCGTTGCGCGACTCTGCCCATAGGGGGAGATGAGGAGCTTGTACAGGGCTCCACCCTTGGCTCCACCCATGGCCCCTCCCACTACCGGAAGTATAAAGTGCTGCAGCCATGAGCCTGCCCTCAGTTCTTCTGGTCGCAGGCAGGCTCAGTTGTAACACTATTAAAACCACAGTTTACTTCCAATTGTGTCTCTAGTGAATTGATGGTCACATCAAATTAGAAAACTTGAAGAAAACTACTATGGAATCAGCCCTCAAACCTGATCGACTAGAACTCGACCCGCAGGCTGCAGAGGCGAAGGAAATCTTCCTACACTGGCTTCGATGTTTCAAGACCTACCTGGCTGAATCAAGCACATCCGACACTACAGAGGAGCAGAAACTCAGCCTACTGCACACACGGGTGAGCCATCGTATCTCTACGCAACTCAATTGTACCACCTCATATACTGAGGCCCTGGCTATGCTCGACCGATTGTACGTGCGGCTGTTTAACGAGTTCTACGCGCGGCACATTTTCATGACCCGCCACCAGTGCCCCGCAGAGTCACTAGAGGACTTTCTGCACGATTTAAAAGCTCTTGCTCGGGACTGCAATTTTCAGGCTGTAACGGCCTCCCAGCATATGGAACTCGCTGTACGTGATGTATACGTGGCAGGGCTCAGGTCTAACTATGTGCGCCAGCGATTACTTGAGAAAGGGGCCCAGAACTTGGAGAACACGGTAGAGTTAGCTACGACTATGGAGGTCGCGTTCCACAGTCTGAACTCATTCCCCGCGGACCAAGCGACCCCATCGTGGGCCCCCGACCAGCGACTGCCCCAGTACTGCGCTGCGCGGCCACCCACCCACTATGGAGCGCCAAAGTGTCATTTTTGTGGCCAGTCCCAACACCCACGGCAGCACTGCCCAGCCCGCAACGCGACCTGCAGCAGCTGCGGTCACAAAGGACACTATGCCCGAGTATGCCTGGCAAAATCGAAACTTTCTAACTCCCCCGCAGTCCAGAGCACTCGCCTCCCAAACTCACAGGCCCCGTAATGCTGCAGCGTGTCTGCCGACTCCACCTCCACCCGACATGTGTGACTCATGGGGGCCGCCATCTTGGCAATCCTCCTCCACGCGGCCGGCCACGTGCAAGTCATGGGGCCGCCATCTTGGACGCCATCTTCTTCATCACCCGCCACGTGCGATCAACGGGGGCTGCTATCTTGGCCATCAACCGAACCTCACCTTGACGACTACGACCCCAGCGGACAGTCATCACGGGGCCACTCCAGCACAGTTGATCGAGCCGCCGACTACCCGCAACTCAACGCAGTCACATTGGACGAGTCGCTTCCGAAGCACCTCCAGAGCTCGATGATGTCTGTTAAAATCAATGGGTACAATAGCAGCAGCAACCCGGGGGGGGGGGGTGTTCCTTATTATAGTTTCTATTTTTTCTTTTCGCTATGGTTATGTAACTTAACATTGTGTTAATTTAAGTTGTTGTTAATATGTTGGGTTGTTCATTGAGGAGGGGCGAAGGTTCATGATTGTTGTCATTATTGTTATTGTTGGTATTTTAGTATGGTTTGATGTTGTTGTATAAATTCAACATTTTTCAATACAAATTATTAAAAAAAAAATCAACGGGTACAGGACACCGTGCCTCTTCGACTCCGGAAGCACCGAGAGCTTCGTACATCCTGACCTGGTAAGACGCTGTTCGCTCCCTATCTTCCCTGCACGGCAAACTATCTCCCTCGCCTCGGGCTCGCACTCAGTCCACATACAAGGGCGCACCGTCGCGACCCTAACGATTCAGGGCGCCAGCTACTCTAATTTCCAGCTGTACATACTCCCCGACCTCTGCACCCCACTCTTACTCGGGCTCGATTTCCAATGTAATCTCAAGAGCCTCACACTCAGCTTCGGCGGACCCCTACCTCCACTCACTATCTGTAGTTTAGCGACACTAAAAATTGACCCCCCTCCACTCTTTGCTAATATCACTGCTAACTGCAAACCTGTAGCCACTCGCAGCAGGCGGTACAGCCTGCAGGACAGGGTATTTATTAGAGCCGAAGTCCAGCAGCTCCTACGTGAGGGAGTCATAGAGGCCAGTAACAGACCCTGGAGAGCTCAGGTGGTGGTCGTCAAGACCGGGGAAAAGTTCCGGATGGTGGTTGATTATAGCCTAACCATTAACCGGTTCACGCACCTCGATGCGTACCCCCTCCCCAGAATTGCAGACATGGTCAATCAGATCACCCAGTACCGCACATTCTCCACGATGGATCTGAAGTCTGCTTACCACCAGCTCCCAATCCGCCCGGAGGACCGCCACTACACGGCGTTCGAGGCAGATGGTTGCCTCTTCCATTTCCTCCGGGTCCCCTTTGGCGTCACGAATGGGGTCTCGGTGTTCCAACGAGCAATGGACCGAATGGTGGACCAGTACGGGCTGCGGGCCACATTTCCGTACTTGGACAATGTCACCATCTGCGGCCATGACCAGCAGGACCACGACGCTAACCTCCACCGATTTCTCCAAACCGCCCAGAAACTCAATCTGACCTACAATACGGAGAAATGCGTTTTCCGCACTACCAGACTAGCCATCCTCGGCTATGTCGTGGAAAACTGAGTCCTGGGCCCCGACCCGGACCGTACAACTCTCCTTCCTCATTGTCCCAGGGCCCTCAAGAGGTGCCTGGGATTCTTCTCGTATTATGCCCAGTGGGTCCCTCAGTATGCGGACAAAGCCCGCCCACTATTTAAGACCACACTCTTCCCACTGTCAGCTGAGGCTCGCCAGGCCTTCACCTGCATCAAGGAGGACATTGCCAAAGCCGCCATGCAGGCGGTGGATGAATCCGTCCCCTTTCAGGTGGAGAGCGACACCGGTCGCTCTCGCCGCCACTCTGAATCAGGCAGGGAGACCAGTCGCCTTCTTCTCCCAAACCCTCTCCGCTTCGGAACTTCGACACTCCTCAGTCGAAAAGGAAGCTCAAGCCATTGTGGAAGCCATATGGCACTGGAGGCACTACCTCGCAGGTAGGAGGTTTACCCTCATCACCGACCAGAGATCGGTTGCCTTCATGTTCGACAACGCGCAAAGGGGCAAAATTTAAAATGATAAAATCTTGCGGTGGAGGATCGAACTCTCCACCTATAATTACGATATCATATACTGTCCGGGGATGCTCAACGTGCCCCCAGATGTCCTGTCCCGCGGCACATGCGCCAGCGCGCAAGATGACCGCCTGAAGGCTATCCACAATTACCTCTGCCACCCGGGGGTCACCCGGCTCGCCCACTACGTCAAAGCACAAAATCTGCCTTTCTCCACCGAGGAGGTAAAAGCCATCACCAGGGATTGCCCAATCTGCGCGGAGTGCAAACCGCACTTCTATAGACCAGACAAGGCCCACCTGGTAAAGGCTTCCTGGCCCTTTGAATGCCTCGCTATCGATTTCAAAGGGCCACTCCTCTCGACCAATCGAAACGTGTACTTTCGTAACGTCATCGTCGAATTCTCCCGCTTCTCCTTTGCCATCCAGTGCCCCGATATGACCTCCCACACAGTCATCAGAGTCCTGCACAGTATCTTCACCCTGTTCAGTTTCCCCAGCTACGTACACAGCGACAGGGGTTTGTCCTTCATGAGCGACGAGCTGCGTCAGTACCTGCTCGACAAGGGCATCGCCTCAAGCAGAACTATCAGCTACAACCCCAGGGGGAACGGGCAGGTGGTGAGGGAGAACGCGACGGTCTGGAAGACCGCCCTACTGACCCTCCGGTCCAGGAATCTCCCGACCTCCCACTGGCAGGAGGTCCTCCCCGACGCGCTCCATGCTATTAGGTCCCTCCTGTGCACCGCCACCAACCAGAGCCCTCACAAACGACTATTTGTTTTCTCTAGGGGCACTACCACGGAGGCTTCGCTCCCATCCTGGTTGAGGACACCGGGCCCGGTTCTCCTCCGGAAGCACGTCCAGACACACAAAACAGACCCGCTAGTAGAGAGAGTGCTCCTACTTCACTCGAACCCTCACTACGCCTTTATTGAATACCCCGACGGCCGTCAGGACACCGTTTCCCTCCGGGACCTAGCGCCTGCAGGATCCACCACCACCACCACCGCCGAGGTACCCCTCACACTGCACCCCACCCAATCCCCCCACGCCCTGCTCCCCCGCGCCTATAGGTTTCCTGCGCCCCCCTTCGCCCGTTGCACCGGTCAGGAATGAAGCTCGGACCGAAACACCCCCGGAGTCCACCCTCATACCCGCACCGACCGTCACCACCCAGCCACCCGAAGAGGCTGCAACCCCGGTGCTCCGCCGATCCCAAAGGACGACTCGGCCACCGGACCGGCTCAACCTGTAGACCCGTCACCCCCGCCGGACTTGATTTTTTTTTTACAGGGGGTGAATGTGGTGAATTCATGCTGTATTGTAAATCACACTGTATTGCATTGCATTGTATTATGTCCTTGTGGGCTCTGTATGTGAGCCGTTGCGCGGCTCTGCCCATAGGGGGAGATGAGGAGCTTGTACAGGGCTCCACCCTTGGCTCCGCCCATGGCTCCTCCCACTGCCGGAAGTATAAAGTGCTGCGGTCTCGTGAGCCTGCCCTCAGTTCTTCTGGTCGCAGGCAGGCTCAGTTGTAAGACTATTAAAACCACAGTTTACTTCCAATCGTGTCTCTATGAATTGATGGTCACATCAAAAGGCAGTATCAGCTAAATGGTACAATTATAAAGCAGGGGCAGGGAGAGAGAAAGCAGGAGCTGTATTAACACAAACCTGAGAGGGTGACAAGTCCAGTTGTGAAGGCTGTTAAGTTACTCTGAACCTGTATGAAAGGCTGCTGAGGCATAGCTGCTGCATGGTAGCCACTTCTAACAATAATAATCTTTTATTATTGTCACAAGTAGGCTGACATTAACGCTGCAATGAAGTTACTGTGAAAAGCCCCTGGTCACCACACTCCGGCTCCTGTTCGGGTACACAGAAGTAGAATTCAGAATGTCCAAATTACCCAACAGCACGTCTTTCGGGACTTGTGGGAGGAAACCGGAGCACCCGGAGGAAACCCACGCACACACGGGGAGAACGTGCAGACTCCGCACAGACAGTGACCCAAGCCGGGAATCGAGTCTGGGACCCTGGCGCTGTGAAACAACAGTACTAACCACTATGCTACCATGCCGTCTTGGACACCACCCTTTAGGGAGGATGTGGTGGGCATAGAGAGAGGGCAGCTGAGATGTACCAGGGATAACCATGCAAGTCCAACAGGTAATTGGAAAGACAAATAGAATGTTGGTCTTTATTTCAAAGAGAATGGAGTATACAAATAGGGCAGTTTTGCTAAAACAATGCGAGACACTAGTTAGACTACACCTGGATTACTGCGAACAGTTTTTCTCCCTTTATCTAAGGAAAGATATATCAGCATTGGAGGCAGTCCAGAGAAGGTTCACTAGGTTGATCCCAGGGATGGATGGATTTTCTCATAAGGAGAGGTTGAATGGGTTGGGCCTGTACTCATTGGAGTTTAGAAGAATGAGAGGCGACCTTATTGAGACGTATATGATTCTCAGGGGGTTTGACAGGGTCGATGCGGAGAATATGTTTCCTCTTGTGGGAGTTTCGAGGACCAGAGGGCATAATCTCAGAGTAAGGGGTCGTCCAATTAGGAGAGAGATGAGGAGGAATTTCTTCTCTCAGAGGGGAGTGAATCTGTGGAATTCTTTACTGCAGAGGGCTGTAAAGACTGGGTCGTTAAGTATGTTTAAGGCTGAGACAGGCAGATTTTTAATCAGTGAGGGAATTGAGCGTTACGGGGATAAGGCGGGTAAGTGGACTTGAGGATTATATCAGGTCAACCATGATCTCATGGAATGGCAGAGCAGATTTGATGGGCCGAGTGGCCTACCTCTGTTCCTATGTCTTATGGCCTTATAAGGAACACTAGGTAAATCAAGAAAGTGGGAATGTTCTCCTTCGAGATGATTAAGAGGAAATTTTATACGGGTGTTCAAAATCACGGGGAACTTTGTTGGACTAAATAAGGAGAAACCTTTTCCACTTACAGAAGGGGGGTGGGGGGAGGGTCCAACCAAATCAGATTTAAGATAATTGACAGAAAGGGCAGCACGGTGGCGCAAGTGGTTAGCATGGTTGCCTCACGGCGCCGAGGTCCCAGGTTCGATCCCGGCTCTGGGTCACTGTCCGTGTGGAGTTTGCACATTCTCCCCGTTTTTGTGTGGGTTTCGCCCCCACAACTCAAAAGATGTGCAGGGCAGGTGGATTGGCCACGCTAAATTGCCCCTTAATTGGAAAAAATGAATTGGATACTCTAAATTTAAAAGAAAAGATAATTGACAGAAGACCCAGAGGTGACATGTGGGAAAAATAGTTTGTCCAGGGAGTTGTGGTGTTTGGGGATCTCTGCCTGCAAGGATCGTGGAAACAAGATCATTCAATAGAGAATTGCATAAATACTCGAAGGGGAAATCTTATGAGAAAAGAGTGGGACAGCAGGGCAGCAGGGTAGCATGGTGGTTAGCATCAATGCTTCACAGCTCCAGGGTCCCAGGTTCGATTCCCAGCTTGGGTCACTGTCTGTGTGGAGTCTGCACGTCCTCCCTGTGTGTGCGTGGGTTTCCTCCGGGTGCTCCGGTTTCCTCCCACAGTCCAAAGATGTGTGGGTTAGGTGGATTGGCCATGCTAAATTGCCCGTAGTGTCCTAATAAAAGTAAGGTTAAGGGGGGGTTGTTGGGTTACGGGTATAGGGTGGATACGTGGGTTTGAGTAGGGTGATCATGGCTCGGCACAACATTGAGGGCCGAAGGGCCTGTTCTCTGCTGTACTGTTCTATGTCTATGTTAATCGGAGGGCCGGCACCGGACACGATGGGCTGAATGACCCCCTTCTGCGCCCGGAACATCTCATGATTCCGTGAATCAGTGATCGCCACCACCTTTAAGCGTGATTTCTGGTTTCACTCCTGAACCGCCTCGCTTTCCCTTTACAATTGCGCCTTCCTGTTCAGAAATCCCCCATGAACAAAGAACAAGGAACAAAGAAAAGTACAGCACAGCAACAGGCCCTTCGGCCCTCCAAGCCTGCGCTGACCATGCTGCCCGTCTGAAATAAAATCTTCTACACTTCCGTGGTCCGTATCCCTCTATTCCCATCCTATTCGTGTATTTGTCAAGGTGCCCCTTAAATGTCACTATCGTCCCTGCTTCCACCACCTCCTCCGACAGCGAGTTCCAGGCACCCACTACCCTCTGTGTAAAAAACTTGCCTCGCACATCTCCTCTAAACCTTGCCCCTCGCACCTTAAACCTATGTCCCCTCGTAATTGAACCCTCTACCCTGGGAAAAAGTCTCTGACTATCCACTCTGTCTATGCCCCTCATAATTTTGTAGACCTAAAGCTCAAACCCGCCAAAGGACCCATGAGAGGAAGAGGTACTCAACCTGTAGTTTAAGCCTGTGCACGTGAATGGGGATTGAATGATTAAAAAAAAATCACATCCAGTTTCTCAGCATTTACCTGATCAAATTCCTTCATCGTGTTAGATAAATAAAACATTACTATCAACGACTGCGCACAAAAAACGGTGTTGAAAACACACAGGCAGCCCATCGGCATGTGGGCAACGTTTAACGCAGGGTCCTTTGTCGGGTTTGAACTTTCAACCTCTCCCTCGCTGGCGGGCTAGAAATGTGACAGCAATAAATAGCAAATTTCCTGGGCACGCTCTAAGCTCCTTGTAAATTACAGCTTGAAAATGTATTTCGTGGTGAGC
Source organism: Scyliorhinus canicula (assembly GCF_902713615.1). NCBI lineage: Eukaryota > Metazoa > Chordata > Chondrichthyes > Carcharhiniformes > Scyliorhinidae > Scyliorhinus > Scyliorhinus canicula. Next base: position 15,025,564 of record NC_052149.1, read on the forward strand.
TTTTTCTTCATCCCGAGTCTGAGTAAATATATAAAATCTGTTTCCCTCGACTCTGCTGGATCCAGAGCCGTGGCCGAGTCTGACATGCTGTACATCATTCTCTATACCCTCAGCCCTTTCACAGTCCCTCCTGTGTGAGCTCCAATATCTTGATATTTAATGGGAATCCTGATGGAAGTAAATATAACAGAGCAATGCATCTTTTAGTCGCTGCAGGAAGTGTAGTTCCGTTGTGTCCGCTCGGTGATGGATGACAAACCAAATTTAGAACCCAATGTTACCCAATCCGGGGCAGCTTTTGAGGAGGAGTGGGCTTGGTCGACCGATTAATAATCTGGCCCAATTTTGAATATTCCTATCACATTTGAAAAAAAAGGCAATGGAAACTGTAATATCACCTTATTGCATCTCACAGTGCCTTAGATATAATTAATTACGTGTTGGCAAATGGTGGAACCGCTTTGCACACAAATGTTTCTGTAATGATGTGGGCATTGTTGCCATGGGTGGCTTTTATTGCCCATCACAAAGTTCCCCTGAGAAGGTATTTGAAATGCTTATTCGGATAGTTAAGAATCAACCACAGTGATATGTAACTGGTGTCCCTACATAGGTCAGCAAAGTAAGGGCACTAAAAGGTCTTCGATACAATCCAAAATCTTGCATGGCAGCACAGTGGTTAGCATTGTTGCTTCGCAGCTCCAGGGTCCCAGGTTGGATTCCTGGCTTGGGTCACTGTCTGTGTGGAGTCTGCACGTTCTCCCCGTGTCTGTGTGGGTTTCCTCCGGGCGCTCCGGTTTCCTCCCACAAGTCCCGAAAGACGTGCTTGTTAGGTGAATTGGACATTCTGAATTCTCCCTCCGTGTACCCGAACAGGCGCCGGAATGTGGCGACTAGGGGATTTTCACCGTAACTTCACTGCAGTGTTAATGTAAGCCTGCTTGTGACGAGAAAGATTATTATTATTATTTTCATACTTACAGTCAGAGGCGTTTTAGTTATTGCCCACAATCAAGGTGCTTTGTGGATGATGTGCGTGTGTTTTGAGCCTCAGGTTGATTTTTCCCAGTTTAAATAACTTCAGCAGCAAGCTGTTTTGTGAGTTTTAAATTAAAGAAGGGTATTCACTCTCCCACAATTTGGACAAAGGTTTTAAAACACAACATCTCACTCGTTTGACTCACGCGCGATGTCATTTCGACATAATATAGACGGAAAGAAAAACAATACAATTACAACTTGAGAGTATCTCAGTCTCTTTCATGGCAGGCATGTCGTTTCTTAGATGAGTGAATTCCCTGAAAAAAGCAGAGCCTTCTCAGTAAGGTGCGAGGCTTCTTGTTGGTGAATTGACAGGAGATTGGTTCTCAGTTGAACTTGAAGTTGGAATAGGTTGAAGAGCATCCTTACTCCACTTTCAAGGTTATTAGGATCCTGGGCCAGACCCCAACAGTGGCTAGGATACTTGGCAGAAACCCCAATATTTTATTTAAATTTTGTAAGACTGTGAGGAAAGGGTACCTCACTCCAGGAGTGCTTTCACAACAAATACGGATAGGGTATAATAAAACAAACTTTATTACTTACACTATATTTACTATTACACCAGGAAATAGCTTACAATTATTCTTTAAACAGTGCTAACCAATACAGTGAATACAGTAACACTTAACTCCTATCTTTATTCCCACTTGTAACTTCATTGCAGTGTTAATGTAAGCCTACTTGTGACAATAAAGATTATTATTATTAAAATCTCAGCTCTCAATCTACTATTAAAATACAGTTTGCACTCAGGAATATCTGCTTTACAGAGATGTCTGGTTACTCTACTCTGAGAAAAAGAGATTTTTCGACACTGTTTTAAAAAGACCTGAATCATGTCAGAATCATGCAGAAAATCTGGCTGCATATCTTCAGAAGCTGCTTCAGCTTGTTTCAGTTCACCTTCTAATTGCTAATCTATCTGCAGACATAATCCTTTCACTGAACTGAGATGCTTGACTCCTGCTCACATCTCCAACTAACATTCAACTAAAACTGCTTTCCTGCAAAATGCCTTGGCTCTTCCCAGTAATTACATCATCTGACCAAAGTGAAATGTAATTAACCCTGCAAGAAACCCCTTTAATCAAAAAACCCCCCATTCCATTAGCCCAAGCTTTTACGATGCGTTAATTGCACCTCTGGCTCCCCAAATCTTTCAACTCAGGATTCTTTAAAAACACTAGCAATGCCGGCTTTCAACCCTCACTGCACCAAATATCATATATCTGAAATTCCTACATTCATCACAAGGTATGGATGTTTATCACCTTGGCTGCTTGGTTGAACGCAGCTGGCTCAAAGGCCTTCTGCTGCTCTCTCCATCACTGAACAGCTTCTGTTGCTTTTATAAAAGCAGGCAACAAAGATAGCTGTCTCACCCATGTGGCACGTTACAAGTTGAAAGTCATTCCCCAAGTAAGGTGGCGTGTTCAGCTGATAAAAATTCTGCTTTATGGCCTTTCACACTTTGGGAGTTTGAGACAGGTCTGGGCGAGGCTCCATCACAGTGCAATAAAAGATCAATAGGATCCATTCGCATTCGTCGAACATCCATCCATTGAGTTGCAATACCTCTTCAGTCCCTGATGAAATATGGAGTTGAGTTGCCTGCAAACTCCGTTGTTTGTGGATTTTGGTCCTTGAACAATGAGATGTGTGAATTTCATAAGTTCACTCAGATCAGGCCTTGGCTGCAAACGTTACAGTCCACAGTCCAAATGTCAAAGGTCAGATGGCATGCTGCAGGCACCTTAACAGTTTTTGCGTTCACTTGTAAAAGCGGAGCTTCAACATTTGTAACATCTTTGTGCGTGGGCATGACAGTTACCTCTACCAATATCAGACTTTTTATAACTTCCGAGAGCATTTTTAAAATCCTGAAGCAGCTGTGATGGGATTTCATGTCAAATGCTCTAATTATTAATTCAAGTAGCATAACCACTAGCTGAAAGAAACAACGTTTGGTGCTTTGCAATGGTGGTGGTTGAAGAATTATTGGGCAGAATTGTGAGAGAACTCCATTCACCTCTTTGTAAATTTAGAGGAGCCAATTCTTTTCTCCCCAATAAAGGGGCAATTTAGCACGGCCACTCCGCCTATCCTGCACCTCTTTGGGTTGTGGGGGGTGAGACCCACGCAAACACGGGCAGAATGTGCAAACTGCACACGGACAGTGACCCGGGGCCGGGATCGAACCCGGGACCTCAGCGCCGTGAGGCAGCAGTGCTAACCAATGTGCCCCCGTGCCGCCCCACTTACATAACGCCTTTAATGTGGTCAAATGTTCAAAGTCGCTCTACCAAGCGTATGTGCCACCCAGATGCATAGGTAGATGTTAGGACAGGTTGCCAAAGGCTTTGTCACAATGGTAGATTTTGGGGAGGGAGAGAGAGGTCGGGGATTCGAGACATTCAGGAAGAGAAATCCGGAGTTTAGATGAAGGAAAGGCCAACGATGATGAGCCAATGAAAATCGGGGACACGGAAGAGGGAGAAATTGGAGAAGTGCAGAGATCTCGGGTGGGACTGGAGGAGATTACGGAGGTAGGGAGGGGTGACACCCATGCAGGGATTCCAAAACAAGGATGGGACTTTAAAAAAATGCGGAGCCATTGGAACGGGAGCCAAAATCGGTAGGAGGTACGTCTAGAATTTTTCTCCAAAATGCAGATCTTGGCCGAGACTTTCCGCCCCCCCCCCCCCTCCCCCGTGGCATGCTTTCCAGCGGTGGAGGGGGCTCGACATTGGCTGCTGGGGGGGGGGGGAATGGTGGAAGATCTTACGGTCCTGCCAAGGACTATGGCGTTTTGTATAGTTCACCCACTCTGTCGCCTGGGAACCCACTGTATTGGGGGGGGGGGGGGGGGGGGGGGGGGGGGGGGGGGGGGGGGGGTTGCCTTCAGCGAGAATGGAAGGTCCCGCGGGCGGGAAGGGCCCAGAAACCGTGTCTGGCGTCGCCTCGCTTTCGATTCCTCATCCAGAGGAAATAATATCTCCGTATGTACCCTTCTAATCCTTTTAATACTTGAAATACCGCAACCAGTTTGCCTTTTATTTTCTATATTTAAATTGGGAAAGTCCACATGTCTGTTTGCAGCAGATTGAAATTTAATAAGGATACCATATCTTTACTTGTAAGGATAGCTTTATAGACTGCTCCATCAGGACAAGTTTGTTTTCCTGCTTTCCCAATAACGTCAGTGATTGTTTCGTGGGGACACTTATATTTCTGCAGAGAAAAGCCAGGGGAATTGAAAATGGAGAGTTATAGATTGGATGGAAGCTAATGGGTAATAATCCAGAAATGGCCCATTACCTCCTCCTCTCCGCACACTAAACTGACACTCTAATGTGGTACTGTGGGAGTACTACATTCTCAGAGTCATCTGATTGCACCAAACACACCAACGCTCTCTCGGCAAATCAGCAAAATAAAAAGTGGAAAGCAAAGCTTGGAAAGGTCACCTCGAAACAAAAAAAAAAGAGTGTGGAATGTCCACAGCTGCTCTCCGCAGAATTAAGAGTGCCACTGGCATCGTGATCCGTGTCTGAGGAATACATTAAATCAGACGAATAAAAAAAGTCACCTCGACTTTGAAAAGTAGAGATGGAAAGTTACTGTGCAGAATGAGGCCATTCAGCCCATTGTGAGAGTGTCAGTTATACGCCATGTTCCCAATGCCCTGTCCCTTTCCCTATTTGGATGATGTACCCGTGCTGGCTTTTCACTCAATCCGTCCTCGCCTCTCTCCAGGGGCTGGTTTAGCTCACTCAGCTAAATCGCAGGCTTTTACAGAAGACCAAGCAGGCCAGCAGCACGGTTCGATTCCCGTACCAGCCTCCCCGGACAGGCGCCGGAATGTGGCGACTAGGGGCTTTTCACAGTAACTTCATTGAAGCCTACTCGTGACAATAAGCAATTTTCATTTTCATTCATTCCCTTTTAAATTTTTCTTTAAAAAGTGTTTCCCTTTTAGAAGCAATTAGGGATTATATTTATACCCTTCACTTCTGAGAAGGCAGAATGGGGCTAAATGGGTTTGCGACTAACTTCAGCCAGTGGGTGGATGATTCATCTCCGCATCCTCCTGAGAACCCCAGCATCACAGGTTTCAATCTTCAGATAATTCAACTGAATGTCAAAGGCACCGGATGTTGCAATGGCTAGTTACAGGCCAACTGACCTGGCTTGAGACAATTCACACCTCTTCAACCTGTGATTATCCCTCTCTCCAGTCACACTGTCTGGACTTGCAAAGACTTAATTACCGGCAAAGACCCGCATTCAAAGTAACATCTTACATGAAAAAATGAAAATCGCTTATTGTCACGAGTAGGCTTCAAATGAAGTTACTGTGAAAAGCCCCTAGTCGCCACATTCCGGCGCCTGTTTGGGGAGGCTGTTACGGGAATCGAACCGCGCTGCCGGCCTGCTTGGTCTGCTATCAAAGCCAGCGATTTAGCCCTGTGCTAAACAGCCCCATCATTGGCTTTGTCTATATACGTGTTTGTGGAACCCACCTCTTCACTCAGCTGAGGAAGGAGCAGTGCTCCGAAAGCTAGTGATTTCAAACAAACCTGTTGGACTTTAACCTGATGTTGTTAGACTTCTCACTGTTCCAGCACAAAGTCAGAAGTCGGGATGTTCGTTGGCGACAGTACAATGATCAATCAGATTTGCAACTCCTCAGACACTGAAGCAATCTGTGTCCATAGACATCGAGACCTGGACAATATTCAGTCTTGGGCTGATCGACGGTAAATGACATTCACACCACACTAATGAGAGTCAATGTCCATGCCCAACACGAGAGAAAGCGAAGGAGCTCCTCCAGGCACAAAAGGCAAAGTGCTGCCATTTTCACAAAAGTAAAGCAGTTAGCCGTGGAGATCAACGCCAGGTATCAAATCCCCAGAAACTGTATGCAGTGCCACAAGAGGTTCAATGAATGCATCTTTAAATGTCCTGCCCACCAACTACTCCACTAACCTAACACACGTCTCAAAACATCTCACACCCACGACTTGCCGAACAGTAACCTAAATCAATTGGCAAAGATGGTAAACTGTGTCCCTTTCTGCCCTTTTAATAATAATATTAATCTTTATTGTCACAAGCAGGCTTACATTAACACTGCAGTCAAGTACCTGTGAAAAGCCCCTAGTCACCACATAGGGTCTGTTTAGCACACTGGGCTAAATCGCTGACTTTGAAAGCCAATCAAGCAGGCCAGCAGCACGGTTCGATTCCCGTAACAGCCTCCCCGAACAGGCGCCGGAATGTGGCGACTAGGGGCTTTTCACAGTAACTTCATTTGAAGCCTGCTCGTGACAATAAGTGATTTTCATTTCATTTTTCATTTCATTTCATTCCGGCACCTGTTCAGGTAAACTGAGGGAGAACTCACAATGTCCAATTCACCTAACAAGCACGTCTTTCGGGACTTGTGGGGGGAAACCGGAGCAGGCGGTGGAAACCCACACAGACATGGGGAGAGCGTGCAGACTCCGCACAGACAGTGACCCAAGCCGGGGATCGAACCTGGGACCCTGGAGCTGTGAAGCAACAGTGCTAACCACCGTGCTACCTTGCCGCCCGTTGGAAGAATAGATCCCCCAGCACTATTTTAAAAGGGACAAGGGGATTTTGCCCTGCTGTCCTAGCCAAAAGTATCCCTGAAACATGATTACCTGACCATCATCAGTGCCCTTTGCTGTGTGCAAAGCCTGTCCCTGTTTCCTACATGACTATAGTGACAAAGCGCTACATTGGCTGTAGAACACTGTGGGTTGTCCTGAGGTTGCGCATGGTGCTATATTAATGAAATACTTTTCATTTTCTACTCCCTTAACCTTGAGCTTCACATTTTAAACATTTCACTTTTACCCCAGGAAAGCTGGATGTGGCAATTCTCGCTGCGATTGACCTCATTCCTTTCTGATCTCCCCTGGCCCGCCGGCCACTAATCTGATCAGTTTTTTTTTTTTGCTTTTCTCTTCCACAGTCATTTCTTTGTGTTCACATCAGTAATCCGCGCACAGTTTAAAGTGCGGTGAAAAAAACCCAAAATCCTCCTGTGTCTTCACAGTTGAGCAGACTGTGTCAGGCAAGAAGCCATCAGCAATTGGGTAAGTGAGGAGGGGGGGGGGCCGGGGGAGGTTGATTATCACTGTCAGTCAGTGCTGATGATAGATCCATAGACCGCAGCACACACGCACACACACACACACAAATGTATACATTTTGTGAAGGGCATTGCCTTCAGATAGGCCACGAGGGGGCCAAGATGAATTAAAAAAAAAAATCTCCTTCCGTAATCCTTCACAATTATTGCACAGTCTGGATGGGTAAAGTTAGCCGTGGCTGGGAATGCAAGAGTCAAACTGAAATAAGCTTAACGTCAGTCCCAATAACTCAATTTCTGGTGTCAATTCCATTTTATGGAGTGTAGCTCCAGCCTCCCTCTGTGGGCTGATTTGTATGTGCCGCTCCCCCGCGGGGGGGGCATGTTTTCTGTGGTGCCAGAGGGGTGTAAACTGAGGTGGGCGCCCATCATACTGCCTCGCCCACCCCGGAGATCTCCCCCATAATCCAGGGGGTGGGCGAGCACTGTAATCGACAGCCCATCCGCCACACTTAAATGAACAATTGCGGGTCATTCAGACTTGTTTTCAAGCCAATTGACTCTGATAGTCTGCTGCGTACACCATACAACATGGTGACCTGGGCTGCAGGGCGGGAACGAGAATCCCCATTTTTAAAGTGAAATATTTAAAGGGGCGGGGGGGGTTGAAAGGGTTGGTCACTCTTTGGGGCACCCCTTAGACTGGACCCACCTTCCTCCCCAACCGCTCACTCCCTTAGACCAACCCCCGCCCCACCCCTCACCCCCCCCCCCCCCCCCCCCCCACCCCTCGCCATCACCACTGCCCCTCTCCCTAATCTTGCGAAACCCTGCACTCCCAAGGCCTTGCCTACTCTGGGTTTCCAAGGGCTTGGGGTCCGACCTTCACCGGCAATCCTGGCTGCTGCCACCTGCTGGCACTGTGGGGGATTGACGGAGCTAACGGCTCCCGAATGCGGCCCCTCCACACCAATGAGGGGCAGAAGTCCCACTCCGCCCCCAGTAATGATGAATGCGGGGTGGGTTGGCACATTGGTGTGTGGTGGGGGCCCGGGGGAGGGGGGGAGGGGGGTAGGTGGGGGCCTGGGGGGGGGTAGGTGGGGGAGTGTGTGCCGTCCAGCCCCCCTACCCCCATCTCTCCCAACCCGTATCCTTTGCTAGTGCCACCTCCTCTCCTCTTTTCCTTTGCTCTTTCTCCCTTACCTTCCCTTGGAATCACACACACCCCAAACCCCAGCATTCCAGCTGATTGGCCTCGGGCTCCCTACCCAAGCGCTCAACCTGACTTGTTTGGCAAACCCGGGCTTTCCTCACCTGATAACCTTACCCTTCGCAACAAGGGGACAAGGTTCTGGACAATGCTCAGGAATGGTGGGCGGTGGGGTGGAGGCCCTGAATTATTTTTCTTCCCCAAGTGAGCGCAGCGGCCTAGTGGTCACGTCACTGGATCAGCAACCTGGAGCCCACGCCTAAGGAATGCTGAAGCTGCTCGCTGGCAGACAGGAACACACGCACATTTCCAGACTGTGCCGGCTGCTACATGGCGGGACGACAAAAATAAATGCCTCTGCCCACATCTGAAAGTAAATATGGAAGATCTAATCGTACAATCATAGAATTTACACTGCAGAAGGTGACCATTGGGCCCATCAAGCCTGCACCAATCCTTGGAAAGAGCAACCTACTTAAGCCCATTCCCCCATCCTATCCCCGTAACCCAGTAGCCCCACCTAACCTTTGTGGGCACTAAGGGCAATTTATCATGGCCAATCCACCTAACCTGCACATCTTTGGACTGTGGGAGGAAACCGGAGCACCCGGAGGAAACCCACACAGACACGGGGAGAATGTGCAGACTCCGCACGGACAGCGACCCAAGCTGGGAATTGAACCTGGGACCCTGGAGCTGTGAAGCAACTGTGCTAACTCCACTGTGCTGCTAAATTGCCCCTTAGTGTCAAAAAGGCCGGTTGGGTTACTGGGTTACAGAGTAGGGCGGAGGCGTGGGTTTAAGTAGGGTGCTCGTTCCAAGGACCGGTGCAGACTCGATGGGCCGAATGGTCTCCTTCGGCACTGTAAATTCTAAAAATTCTATCTGCGAGACAGCACCTCTGACAGTGCAGCATTCCTTCAGAAACTTTGCACCTGGATTTGAACCCGCATCCTTCTGACTAAGAAGTGAGAGGGCTATCAGTTGTGTTAATACTGACACCTTATAGAATGTGGGAAGGAAAATAAAGGAAACGGAGTGCAGTTGAGTGGATTGAGTGGTTAAACAGCGTGATCTCAAGCCAAGAATGGAATGACTGATGGGGGATTTGGCATACTGAAAGAAAGGTCATGATTGATGACAAAAGAGTTCTGCTGCTGCTAAGTGCTTCTGATAGGGATCAATGTCCCCCTTCAGTTGCACTGCCTCCTGCTTCTCTTAATCAGGGATTGCCTGGTCGTGAAATCCAGCCCATTGTCAGATTTCCCTCTAAATCATGGCACAATATCAAATAACACTTTAGGAGATTAAAAACAAACATACCCGTAAATTTACCAATCCGGGAAGGAGAGATGGCATCTGACTTTCAATGTAATAATTCACAAGCTCGATTGAATTTGACCTTTTAAACCCAAGGACTTTATCCCTGAGGTCGATGGAGTCAACCACCCCAAAATCTCCAGAGCTGTGACTTTTATTCAGAATGTGGGAATTTTGATCATTTTTGGACCAATATATTTTAGATTTCAAAGGCATGTTGACATGGGCTGTTAATTTGAATGTGCTCTTTTTCTATTAAACAACCGCATGACATTCCCCATATAGATGACACGTAGGCTCAAGCTAAAAGATTCACCCGCAGCTCCTACAGTGAGTGCAACATGGATTAGATGTTAAATTGAGGTCCTGGGCGCCCTCTCAGGTGGAAAAAAAATGACAATATTCCGGGAAGGGACATGGAAGTTCTCCTTGTTGTCCTGGCCAATATATTTCCCCCACCAAACATCACTGTTGTAAGGTGTTGGATACCGTTTGGTAAGAATGGAGCCCCTCATAATCTTAAGTAGGTTAACTGTTGTGTATTTATTATCTACAAGAACTGTGTACATATCTGCAGTAAAGGGTGAAAGCTCAGAGCTGTTTCCGTGCTTGTACATACACACTGCTCTGTCCAATGCGAGAATGACCCCTAGGTGCGGGTCAAGTTTTCTCTTACATCACTGTGTGGGTGGTACTCAGACCCACGTTAACCCTATATGTGCCAGACTCTTGTACTACACCTCCCGCTATGTCTTTATCCAATGATCCTTGTATTTACATTGTTAATTGTACCCCATCTCTGCCCCTTCAAACCTCCGAATTCATAGGATCAGGCGACCTGGGAATCTGATAAACCTTCCACATCTCGTTCGTCCAATTGTCGGAGGATTGGTAGGCTCCGTCGTTGCAGGTAATCTCTGCTGAGCTGAAGGTTGTCCTGGCATTTGCTATCCTTTTATCCTCTTCTTCCATTCCCTGGTGTTGAATCGCTCTTCACCCATTTAGCAGTTGTGGTGATTGGCAGTTGTTCATTCCATTTCCTGTGGGGTAGACGAACATTGTGCTTGTCCCCATGTCCGTTTCTCCCTCCTCTTCCTTTGCCCCGTGGGTCACAATGTCCTCTGTGATGGAACGTGGCCATGTTGTGAGGATATGGGGCTGGATTCTCTGATTCTGAGGCTATGCCCTCACACCGGCGTGGGAAAGGTGGCATTTTACGACCGGTAATACGGCGCAAAACGGTCACCGATCTTCCATTTGGCTGGAGGTTGGCAGACACGCAGCGTAGAGCACCCGGCGCTAGCTGCAGATACGGCCCAGAGAATTGCTGGGTCCATGGCCGTGCATGTGCACGGCGGTGGCCTGCAGAGGCCGTGCCGTGCAACATGGTGCCAGCCACTCGCAGACCCAGCCTGCAAAATTGTGTCCCCCCCCTTTGGCCGGCCCGCGTGCCCCAGACCACCCCCCAACAGTGCCCCCTGCTCCTGGCAAACCCTGCCTACGGATCGGCGCTCCCCCAGACTGTGGCAGCGCTGGATTGAGTCGGCAGCCGCCACACCGAGTTCCCGACAGACGATACCACACGCGACCGACGCCGTCGGGAACTAGGCCGGTCAGGGGCGGAGCAACGGGGGTGGGCCTCAGGCAACGTCGTGAGGCCGTCAGTGCAGCGCGCGGCGTACTCTGCCCACCGGCCCCTCGATTTGGTCGGACACGGGTATTCTCCGGCCAATCGCCGATCGCGGTTTCGGCCACCGGAGAATCCCGGCCCATGGTTTTTAGTAAGTTTACTTTTCCGTTTGGCTGTCTGGTGTGCACTCCAAAATGGACGACTGTTACTTGGTTCCACCATCATCTGTCGGGCTGTCATGCTGCCAGCATTCGCTCTGAGGTCACAGTGTTGACCTCATCAACAGCCATCGGAGGTCGAGTCTCATTTGGCTGTTGTTTACTCTCTCGTCTATCCTCCACTGGAGCCGCCATGGCAACTGCTTGAGTGTTTGGCTGATCTGACCAATGAGAGACGTCCAGCCCCTTAGCCTGGAGTGTCCCTGTACAAACCTGCTCTGCAAAGAGAGAAAACAGTTCAGACCTGAAGTCCCAGTCAGGATATTCTTAATTGTTTGAGCTCTTGGGGAACTTCCCGATGTGTGTAATTTGCGACAGCGGGTACCTTGACATCTTCTGCCATTTTGAGGAGCTCTGCTCAAGAGAGCAAAAGACAGGTTATGGATGACGTACCTCAGCTTGAAGATGTGTTCCTGGAATATATTAGTGGTTTTTAATCTTGCCTATGACCGAAAGCTGGGTTCCTCCAAGCCCAGAGAGTGGCGTGTGTTCTTCAAAACCAGAGATATCTCAGTCACGGTTCTTTATCCAATGGTGGGCCATAACACAGGCTCCGGTGTTCAATTTTGAGATGCCTGTTAATCGAAATGCCTGCATTCTAATATGAAAATCCAGGATCTCTGACCTCACCAAGAGGTATGGTTGTGTTTCTTCCTGGTGTGCAGGGTCGACTTCATAGATCATCTTTCATAGAATCCCTACAGTGCAGAAGGAGGCCATTTGGCCCACTGAGTCTGCGCTGACCCTCTGAAGAAGCACCCTGTCCAAGGCACGTTTTCCCTGTGTCTACGTGGATTTCTTCTGGGTGCTCCGGTTTCCTCCCATAGCCCAAATCCTGCCTTACCCCCATAACCCTGGCCAATCTTTGGACATTAATGGGCAATTTAGCATAGCCAATCCACCTAATCTTTAGACTATAGGAGGTAACCAGGAGCACCGGTAAATTAGACACAAAAAAAAATTCCTATCACAAAATCATGTTAATTCAGCCTGATTACCTTAAGATTTTCTAAATGTCCCACTATAACCTCCTTATTAATATATTTCAGCATATTCCCCTGTGACTGCTAACTGGCTTGTACATTCCTTTCTGGAATGGAAGAATTACATTCACTATTTTCCAATTTGATGGGACATTTCCAGAATCTAGGGGATTTTAGAAAATTAAAACCAATGCATCTTCTATCTCAGCAGCCTTTTCTTTTCTTTTCAGACTCCATGAAGCAGATCATCAGGACCAGGGGACGTGTAAGCCTTTAGTTCCAATAGTTTCCCAGTGATTATAATTGTTTTAGCTTCCTCTCTCCCCTTCACAGAGTTCTAGAATCCCTACAGTGCAGAAGGAGGCCGTTCGGCCCATCGGTCCGCACTGACCTTCCGAAAGAGATCCCCACCTTGGCCCCCCCCCGCCCCCCCCCCCCCATCCCTGTAATGTTGTCCAACCTTTTTGGACACCAAGGGACAATTTAGCATGGCCAATCCACCTAACCTGCACATCTTTGGACTGTGGGAGGAAACCGGAGCACCCGGAAGAAACCCACGCAGACACGGGGAGAAAGTGCAGACTCCACACAGAGAGTCTCCAGAGGCCGGAATTGAACCCAGGTACCTGGCACTGTGAGGCAACAGTGCTAGCCACTGTGCCACCGTGCTGCCCCATGTATTTCTGTGATGTTTATTACAATGAAGATGAATGCAAAATGTCTGTTCAACAGTTGTGCCATTTCCTTATATTCCATTATTAATTCCCCATTCTCACTCTCTAAAGGGCCAATGCCCTCTTTATTTATACTTTTGCTTTTTAAATACCTGTAGAACATTGTACTGTATGCTTTTTCTTTCAGATTGATATTATTCTTAACTTCGTTAGTTAGCGAAAGATGATGTATCATTCTCCTGGAGTCTCCCTTTCTCATTGCAATGTATCTTTGCTGAGTGTTATGAAAATAGGCGCAAGGGAGGCTGCCTGTCGGGGGGCTGGGGAAGGTCGGGGGGGAGGGGGAGTGAAGAGAGACTGTGTGTCGAGAGAAGGCGGAAGAGAGACTACTGTCGGGGGCTGGTGAAGGTCGAGTGGAAGGTGGGGAGGGGGAGTGAAGAGAGACTGTGTGTCGAGGGAAGGGGGAAGAGAGACTGCCAGTCGGGGGCAGGTGAAGGTCGGGGGGGAGGGGGGTGAAGAGAGACTGTGTGTCGAGGGAAGGGGGAAGAGAGACTGCCAGTCGGGGGCAGGTGAAGGTCGAGGGGAAGGTGGGGAGGGGGAGTGAAGAGAGACTGTGTGTCGAGAGAAGGGGGAAGAGAGACTGCCTGTCGGGGGCTGGGGAAGGTCGGGGGGGAAGGAGTGAATGAATGATGGGGTGAGTGAGTGTGTGCATGAGAGAGAGGGTGAGTGAATGTGAATGTGAGTGAGAGTGTGTGCATGAGAGAGAGGGTGAGTGAGTGAGTGAATGAGTGAGTGTCAATGAATGAGTGTGTGCATGAGAGCGAAGATGAGTGAATGTGAGTGAGTGTGTGCATGAGAGAGAGGGTGAGTGAGTGAGGGAGGAAGCGAGTGAGTGAATGAGTGAGTGTCAATGAATGAGTGTGTGCATGAGGGAGAGGGTGAGTGAATGTGAGTGAGTGAGTGTGTGCATGCGAGAGAGGGTGAGTGAGGGAGGGAGTGAGTGTGTGAATGAGTGAGTGTCAGTGAATGAGTGTGTGCATGAGAGGGTGAGTGAATGTGAATGTGAGTGAATGAATGTGTGAGTGTCAGTGAATGAGTGTGTGCATGAGAGAGAGGGTGAGTGAATGTGAGTGAGTGAATGTGTGAGTGTCAGTGAATGAGTGTGCATGAGAGGGTGAGTGAATGTGAATGTGAGTGAGTGAATGTGTGAGTGTCAGTGAATGAGTGTGTGCATGAGAGGGTGAGTGAATGTGAGTGTGTGAGTGTCAGTGAATGAGTGTGTGCATGAGAGTGAGAGTGAGTGAATGTGAATGTGAGTGAGCGAGCGAGTGAGGCAGTGAGGGAGTATATCTGGCTCACTCCCAGTCTCGGGGCTCTCACTCCCCCTCAACCTCACACAGCAGCGCACGTTGACACCCCTTCACACAGTGGGCGAGGGTGTGTGAGTGTGCCCCCCCCCCCCCCCCCCCGAGCCTGGGAGTGAGCCGTGACTAACTCCAGTCACCTCTATTCATTTCTCAGTTTTACAATATTATCAATTTACTGCTTTGGGATTGTTTTTTTTACTCAGCAAGTTGCTTCTTTGTTTCATATCTCAACTATTTTTTCTAAATGTAACTTTAAAATTGTGCCATACCTTACCTTTCCAAAATTCTCTCATCAACCCCCTACGTGAGTAAAAAATGGAAACACGGCCCCTCACATGAAAAGTTTGATGTGGAGAAAAGTTTGGACGAAAGTTTGAAAAGTTTGGACAAGCCTACTCTGGAATGTGCTGCTCTGAGAAAGTGTCCCCCAAAACAGTTCATAAACTCATCAGCCAGGCTATCTTTGTCAATCTGATTTGTCCAATCTACATGAAGCTTAAAATCCTTTAGATTATTGCATTACCTTTCTCACAAGGCCCCATTATTTTCTCTGTTTGCCTTGCCCTACAGTGTGACGAGTGTTGGGGGCCGATAAACTACTCCCATAAGTGACTTCTTGCCGTTGCTATTTCTCATCTCTACCCAAACTGATTCTACATCTTGCTCTTTAAAGCTAAAGGTCATTAAGGCCTCTCACTATTGTACTAATGTCATCTTTAATTAACAGAGCAACTCCATGGCCTTTTTCTAGCTTCCTGTCCTTCCAAAATGTCACATAGCCTTGCATTTTCAGGTCGCAGCCTTGGTAACCCTGCAGTCACATCTCTATCATGGTTACCAGATCATGCAAATTTATTTCTATCTCAGGAGTCAATTCATCAGTTTTGTTACGAATGCTAGGCACAGTCAGATACAAAGCCTTTAGGTCTTTTATTTAACTATTTTTGTAAACTCTGCCATTATCGGCTGGGACCACTCTGTCATTTTCTACTACACCTGGCTTTTCATCATCCCTCATGTGACCCTCCCTCCCCTCACTCGTATCAAGGCCAACATACAGTTTGCCTTCCTAACCGATTGCTGGAAATGTCTGCTAACTGATAGTGCCTAATGAACAAGGACACACTTTGGACACGTGCACCTCCCGAGCTCTCACCATTTAAGAAATACTCTGCCTTTTCGTTTTTTCCCACCAACGTGAATAACTGCACATTAATTCACATGATATTCCACGTGCCATGTTTGATGTACCATCAATAGGACTCGAGTCGAGAAGAAGTTCCAAATATCAGGCTTTAATGAACTAGTTATGTGCCCGGCAGTCAACTTACAGAGAAAGGCCGACTGCCGGGACTTACGGGTTCTTATACCCCGCCTCATAGGCGGGGCTACCTGCCTCTCGGCCAATCGGCAAGCAGTCACATGACTAGCCTCAGCCAATTGGCAGAGAGACACATGACCGGCCTGAGCCAATGGGCAGCGAGTCCTCTGCACCAATGGCAGCACTCTCAGAGGTACCGTAAACCTCCTAGTCATACCACCACAATGTTCTTGCTCATTTACTGAGCATGCCCAAATCCCCTTGAGGCCTCCTTGCATCCTCCTCACACCTCACATTCCCAACCAGCTTTGTGCCATCAGCAAATCTGGAATTATTACAACTGGACCCAACATCCAAATCATTGATGTAGATTGTGGACAGCTGTGGAGCTAGCACAGATCCTTACGGTGCCCCATTAGCGACATCCCACCATCTTGAGAATGAGCCATTCCATTCCCACTGAAATAAAAACAAAATACCACCGATGTTCTAAATCAGAAATAAAAACAGTGGTACGCAATCAATGGACACAAAATGTAGATGAAGTCCGAACGATAGGCTTTAATACACAAGAAGTGTACCCGGCAGCAGACGTACAGAAGAAAGGCTGACTGCCGTGAAGCACGGGTTCTTATATCCCGCCTTGTAGGCGGAGCTACCTACCTCTCAGCCAATTGGCTGAGAGGCACATGACTTACCTGGGCCAATGGGCAGCGAGTTCTCTGCACCAAGGGCAGCTCACACTTCCAGGTACCGTAATACCCCTAGTCATACTACCACAAACAGGAAATGCTGGAAAAACGCAGCAGCTCTGGCAGCATCTGCAGAGGGGAAAACAGAGTTACTGTTGCGAGTCCGTGAGACTCTCCCTCAGAGCTCAGATGCCCCACAGAACTGAACCAAGCGCAGGAATGCCTCAGTTCAATTCAAAACCTTTACTCTGCTTCTCTCTCCACAGATGCTGCCAGACTGCTTGTAATTAACAACACTCCCTGCTTATACTTCACAGTTCCAACATCCCACAGTACTTTAATTCCATTTAAGTAATTCATTGCCCTTTTAAGCGCCTTAATTGGCTACAACCATTACTGCCTTCCGGGTGGCCAGTGCTGCTGGGATCCCGTCTCTGGGAAAAGTACTTGGGAGGCGGGAAGGTGGCCCGAGAGTTCCAGTTTACCACATTCCCCCTCTGTCTCCAAAGCTGCCTCCGAGTGACTGGGAAATTGCCCACCCACATCTCACCAAAGTGGGTAAAAATAATACCACAAAAACATTTCTCCGCCCATTGTATGGAATCACGGAATACACTCACGTGATTACAGGGACACTATGATTTTTAATTATTTTCCAACCGATCATCAGCATAATAGTTATATTAAATAAATCAAAAGATGAGAAATAATGGCGCATGAAGACGACTAACGTTGCCCTACTGGAAAATACTAACTCCTGTTTTTAAAAAAATAAATGCTTGCTATTGTACCCAACTGCGGATTATTTGGGCCAATTTATGCTCAATTATTCAAACAGCTGACAGAAGCTGCAGAAAAACCAATATCTTCCTTTTATTTAGTTTAATGACTGTGGTTGTTTCAATCTAGGCTCTTGTGACACATCCAAATAGACAGTTTAATAACCAGCCTGCGGGACTACTAAATTATAGCCCGCTGCTCCCAGCCAGTACACTCAAATGATAACCTTTCCAGACTGGATGCTCCTTTCTGATCAGCTGTACTTGCATGTCCCAGGCGATAGGTTGGTGTGAGGTCAACCGTTAGGAAGAGATTGAGCTTGTACGGCTATTGTGTTTCGTTCATATTTTGGAACAAAACAAGAGTGGGGTTGGCCAAGTGCGATATGATGGGCTGAAAAGGTAGTTATGTTTGGCATGTGCCCGTTCACATCTGTCCCCTTGTGCATTCCAATGCTTTCGCTCCCAGCTCTGGAGCCGATGATGGACAGGCTGGCAATCCGATCTAAAAGTGCAGCGTTTTTGAGGAGAGAGGTGTGTCTCTCCCAGTTACCAGCCTTCCCAGAATCAGAGTCTTCCCCTGGAACAGGCATGATTGCCCAACCGGTGGTGGGGGGGGGGATTGACCGGAGTTTTCCCACCTCTCCTGGAAGACTCCATGGATTTCTGCGGGCCTGGAGTCACATGTAGGCCAGACCAGGTAAGGACAGCAGATTTCCTTCCCTAAAGAGAACCAGGAAACCAGATGGGTTTTGTACAACCTCCCCCCCCCCCAAAAAAGAAAAATTAGATGAATTAATAAGTGAATTGCACCAACCACCGCAATGGGATTTGAACCCACGTCGACAAAGCATTAGCTGGGCTGCCACATTAGAAGTCCAGTGACTTTACCACTCCAGCACTATCTCCCCACAGTGAAAGTGCAAGCTCTTTAATTATTTGTCACGACTCAACCTAGTTTGGGATAAGCCCCCATTCCTTGTGAAGGAAACATCCAGGCCCTGCTGCCTGATGCTTTCTCACAACAGTACAGGTGGGGGATGATGGTGGCATAGTGATATTATCACTGGGCTCGTAATCCAGAAACCCCAGGCTAATGGGACATGGGTTCAAATCCCACCGCAGCATTTGGTGGAATTTAAACTCAATTAATAAATCTGGAATTGAATACGAATGGCGACTGTGCATCGATTGTCATTTTAAAAAAATCTGGTTCATTAATGCCCTCTCGTGACAGGAAGCTTGCCACCCTTACCTTGTCCGGCCTACCTACACGTGGCTGCAGACCCACAGCAATGTGGTTGGCTCTTAACTACCCTGAAGCCACTCAGTTCAAGGGCAATTAATAATAATAATAATAATAATGATAATCGCTTATTGTCACGAGTAGGCTTCAATGAAGTTACTGTGAAAAGCCCCTAGTCGCCACATTCCGGTGCCTGTTCGGGGAGGCTGGTACGGGAATTGAACCCGCGCTGCTGGCATTGTTCTGCATTACAAGCCAGCTGTTTAGCCCACTGTGCTAAACCAGCCCCGATTAGGGATGGGCAACAAATGGTGGCTCAACCAGCAACACCCACATTCCATGAAAGAATAAAGTAAAACTCCTGACCATGTGGGGAACAATAGTTACGTAGCCATCTTACTCCACACATGAGTTTAGCACGAGGGAGCTCAAACAGCACACGCCTATGTTGGTAGCACTGGTCCCATGGGACTAGAGCTCATTGTCTCGACTGATACTTAACTGCACCATCAGATCTCCTGCATGAAATATTAAACTGATAGCCTTGTTGTTCAGGTGGGTGTTCAAGATCCCATTATATTCATCGTAGCAAGGGCCAACGTGGCTTCCTCAACCATAACATTGATGAACTGGTTTTTCATCTCTATGCTATTTAGGGCAGCTTGCTGTGCACAGAGTGCCTGAATAGTGCCTGAATAACAACAGTGGCTCAGCTTCAGCAGCGGTCCATCGTACACAAAGAAGCATGATAAACAGCCCGTGTGAATCCAAACGTTTTTTAATTCTACAGAGTTCGGCAGAATTCCTGTGTCATCCTTTAAAGCAATTTCCTTTGCTTATTTCATACAGTGTGGCTTTTGCTGGGTGTGGCCGACATCTGTTGCTTTTCCCTGATTGGTCTAGAGTGCTGGTGCCCAAATGAAAATCGCTTATTGTCACGAGTAGGCTTCAATTAAGTTACTGTGAAAAGCCCCTAGTCGCCACATTCCGGCGCCTGTTTGGGGAGGCTGGTACGGGAATTGAACCGTGCTGCTGGCCTGCTTGGTCTGCTTTAAAAGCCAGCGATTTAGCCCAGTGAGCTAAACCAGCCCCATCATTCTATAAATGGAGAGTGCTCCATCATGCTCCTATTCCAAAAGTGATTCCAGAACATCACAGATTATCATTATGGATATGTTGAATAAGTTCAATCCAATAGTGGAGTGTCTGTACATAAAATAACACCTTCACCAATGAGCTGAACTGGACCATCCATAATACCAGTGTGCCTGTAAGCACAGGACAGATTCTAGGTAGAATCATAGGAAGAGGCTATTCATTCCATCTTTACTATATTGGGTCTTTGGCTCCTCGCACTTTGTCCGGCTGCCGCAATTCTCTTCCTCCACCCTTTCAGCGCACCATCTCCCCCCCACATCGCCACCCCCGTTTTTGACCTTTCCCCCCCCCCCAACCAGGGGAGGCCCCCGGGAACACCCTCTCAACCTCCCTCCACCTGGTCAAGCTCCCCTGGCCCGATCTCTGGCAGTGCCAATCTGGCACCTGGACACCCTGGCGCAGCCAGCCTGGCACCCTACAGTGCCGCTGCCATCCTGACAGTGCCAGAGTGGCAATGCCAGGGTGCCTGGGTGGCACTGCCGGGGGTTCCAGGCTGGCAGTGCCAAGGTGCCCAGGTGCCTGCGGGAGTGCAAAGGTGCCATCCTGCACTGTCCCCCAACCACCCGAGGGTCTCTAATGGCTTCGGAGACCCCCTCCCCCAGATGCCATTACAACTGATCCACGTTTGTGGAAACCAGTACTAAACACTGGGGCTGGTTTAGCATACTGGGCTAAATTGCTGGCTTTTAAAGCAGACCAAGGCAGGCCAGCAGCACGGTTCAATTCCCGTACCAGCCTCCCCATACAGGTGCCGGAATGTGGCGACTAGGGGCCTTTATAATAACTTAATTGAAGCGATTTTCATTTCATTTCATTTCAACAGCGTCCTGGCGAGGTCTCCCAATGGCTCATTTAAATATGCAGATGAATCATTTAAATATGAAGATCTGGATCAAGCTCAGTGAGGTCACTGAAAGGGGCAACACAGGTGGAGAAGGTAGTCAAGAAAGCTAAGGCTTGCCTTCGTTGGCCGTGCATTGAGTATCAGAATTGGCAAGTCATGTTGCAGCTGTATAGAACCTTAGTTAGGCCACACTTGGAGTATAGTGTTCAATTCTGGTCGCCACACTACCAGAAGGATGTGGAGGATTTAGAGAGGGTGCAGAAGAGATTTACCAGGATGTTGCCTGGTATGGAGAGCATTAGTTATGAGGAGCGGTTGAATAAACTTGGTTTGTTCTCACTGGAACGACGGAGGTTGAGGGGCGACCTGATAGAGGTCTACAAAATTATGAGGGGCATAGACAGGGTGGATAGTCAGAGGCTTTTTCCCAGGGTAGAGGGGTCAATTACTAGGGGCATAGGTTTAAAGTGCGAGGGGCAAGGTTTAGAGGAGATGTACGAGGCAAGTTTTTTTACACAGAGGATAGTGGGTGCTTGGAACTCGCTGCCGGAGGAGGTGGTGGAAGCAGGGACAATAGTGATGTTTAAAGGGCATCTTGATAAATATATGAATAGGATGGGAATAGAGGGATACGGATCCTGGAAGTGTATAGAAGATTTTAGTTTAGACGGGCAGCATGGTCTGCACAGGTTTGAAGGGCCGAAGGGTCTGTTCCTGTGCTGTACTTTTCTTTGTTTCTTTGTTTGTTTGAGGGCAAGATCCTGATCGCGATGTCTTGTGCGATTTAGTTAAACTCCATTGGGAGAAAGTACACCAGCCACTTGCCACTGTGCCACCAGAATAGAAATTCAACACTGTCCCTGAAGTGCTTTCCTAAACATTGTCTTTGATTTGATTTGATTATTGTCACATGTATTAGTATACAGTGAAAAGTATTGCCTCTCGCATGCTGTACAAACGATGCATACCGTACATAGGGAAGGAAGGAAAGACTGCAGAATATAATGTTACAGTTATAGCTGGGGTGCGTGGGCTCCTTAATTATGCTGGCTGCCTTTCTGAGGCAGCGGGAATTATAGATAGAGTCAATGGATGGGAGGCTGGTTTGCGTGATGGATTGGGCTACATTCACAACCTTTTGTAATTTCCTGCAGTCTTGGACAGAGCAGGATCCACACCAAGCTGTGATACAACCAGAAAGAATGCTTTCTATGCTGCATCTGTAGAAGTCGGTGAGGGTCGTAGCTGACATGCCAAATTTCCTTAGTCTTCTGAGAAAGTCGAGTCATTGGTGGGCTTTCTTAACTATAGTGTCGGCGTGGGGGGACCAGGACAGGTTGTTGGTGATCTGGACACCTACAAACATGAAACTCTCGACCCTTTCTACTTCGTTCCCATTGATGTAGACAGGGGCATGTTCTCCACTACGCTTCCTGAAGTTGATGATAATCTCCTTTGTTTTGTAGACTTTGAGGGAGAGATTATTGTTGTTGCACCAGTTCACCAGATTCTCTATCTCGTTCCTATACCCTATCTCGTCTTCCATTTTTTTTCACCTTTATACTCCCACTCCTGGCTGCCAGCTACACTGATTAGTTACAGAGCAAACCGCATTGTGCTTCACTCTATTTCTTTTGGGGATTTCTGTTTCTATTGGATTCGAGGGTCACGGGCGTTGGCATCTCCAAGTGGGATCGGCATAACCTTTGTGAAAGATGTGTTTGAGAGTCGAAGAAGTGGAATATATTACAGCCTCTGTGTGCCGGTGATGGAGTGGGTGCATGTTGAGTCCAGTAGCTGGGCCACCAATACCCTGATCCAAAACTTTGTTGCTCGTATCCTGGCTGGTAGCAAATTCAGTTCACTTATCGTCGCCCTGCTGGCCGACGTACACAGGCTCCCAGTGTGGCAACACCATGAGTTCAAAATTCTTCCATTCCAGTCCCTCCACGGTCTCGTCCCTTCCCTATCTTTGTAAACTCCTCCAAGGACTCTGCATTCCTCCAGTTGTGGCCACTTGTCTATCCCCACTCTGCTGTACCATCATTGATGCCTACGCCTTCTGGCACCTTGGTTTAAAGTTCTGAAATTCCCTTCCTGAACCCTTCCACTTCTTTCTCCTCCCCAAGACCTGATGCTCTGACCAAGCTTTTAACCACCCTAATGTCCTTTGGTTCTGTGCTGATTTTTTTTCCATTTGTTTATCTTGAGGGAAGATGGTGGCTGAGTGGTAACGTCAGTGGACATCTAATCCAGAGGCCCAGGTTAATGGCTTGGGCACAGGGGTTCAAATCCCACTGCGGCATTACAATTAGTAAATCAGGAATATAAAGCTAGTCTCTCAGTAACAGTGGCCACAAAACTAGAATTGACTGTTGTAAAAACCTATTTGGGTCATTAATGTCCCTTTAGGGAAGAAAGTCTGCCCTCCTTGCCTGGTCTGGCCTACATGTGACTCCAGAAGGCTGACTATGAAATGGTCGAGCAAGCCACTAGGTTCAAGGGCAATTAGGGATGGGCAACAAATGTTGACCTTGCCAATGATGCCCACTTCTCGTGAAAGAATAAAGGAAAAAATCCCATGTGAAGCATGGGACATTTCACTAGGTCCAGCGAAATGAATGCTGTCGGTCCAACTTGGGAAATGCTAAACAAAAATGGAACAGCTGAATCCTCACCTAATTTAAAATGCCAGTGCCAATTTAAAATGTTGAACACAAATTATTCCACTGCACTCATTCAAAGAATGGTTTTCTGGTCAATAGTAATCCCTCAACCACCATGAATAAAACACATTCACCGGTCATTATCACATCATTGTTAATGGGAGCTTGCTGTGCGCATTATGACTGCCATGTTCCTCCACATTACGCATCCAGTTTCTGCTTTGATTGGCATCTGTGGTGATATGCATCATTGTAAATACACAAGGGGTTAATGCAAATACACTAAGACTAAGTAAACACTAGAGGGAGCACCAGAGACATCATGACGTGCAGACATACAGCTAGAATAGGACACGACGAATGGGCAGTCAAATCGCCCAGAGGTGCCACTACCACAAGGGGGCTACCCATATAAAAGGACAGGGCACACATGCTCTTTCTCTTTCCATAGGCAACACTCAGAAAGACAGGGGCAGATCAGGAAGCATCACACCCACCACATGGCTTAGAGCAGACTGGTTAGTTAGATTGAGCGACTATAGCAAGATTAGCAGAAGAGTCGAACTCAAACTGCTAACTGTTTAATAAATGTGTCAAACCTATCTCCAAGTCTGAACCTTCCTTTGTCAGAGTATATATCAAGGAAGCAGCTTATGCTACATGAAGAAGCATAACACAATAGGATCGTTATACCACCAACATTTACACGGGTAGCTAAACTAAGCATGATCTGCTGAGATGGTGATGATCGGGTCTTTGGGTGGCACGGTGGCACAGTGGTAAGCACTGTTGCCTCAAGGCGGCATGGACTAGGGTTCAATTCTGGCCTTGGGTGACTGTCCATGTTGGAGTTTGCACCTTCTCCCCATGTCTGCGCGGGTTTCCTCCGGGTGCTCCGGTTTCCTCCCACAGTGGATTGGCCATGCTAAAGTGCCCCTTGATGTCCAACCGTTTGGTGGGGTTACAGGGTTCCAGGGGTGGGTGCAGACTCAATGGATCGAAAGACCTCCTTTTGAACTGTAAGGATTCTATGATGATGATGATGAAAACATGAACACGGAAATAGTCCGGAGATGGGTTTTGAAGACTTCAAGTGATGGGAGCTGTGCCAATTACCTTTGGCAACTTGTTCCACTGAGGGATTAGCCTTGGACAGAAAGATTGTTGAGACACAGTCCAGGAAATGAATGTTCTTTGAAGTATTTTGGTGGCTACCACATGCTTTTTCATTGACAGAGTAAGTACAGCAAGTACTTGTTGCTGCCAATCCCCACCAGTCCATTCCACATTTTATCGAACATGGTCAGACTATGGGGCTGTTTAGCACACTGGGCTAAATTGCTGGCTTTCAAGGCAGGCCAGCAGCACAGTTCAATTCCCGAAACAGCCTTCCTGAACAGGCGCCGGAATGTGGCGACTAGGGGCTTTTCACAGTAACTTCATTGAAGCCTACTCGTGACAATAAGCGATTTTCATTTGGGGCTGGTTTAGCTCACTGGGCTAAATCGCTGGCTTTTAAAACAGGCCAGCAGCACGGTTCGACTCCTGTACCAGCCTCCAGGGTCCCAGGTTCGATTCCCAGCTTGGGTCACTGTCTGTGTGGAGTTTGTCCGTTCTCCCCGTGTCTGCGTGGGTTTCCTCCGGGTGCTCCGGTTTCCTCCCACAGTCCAAAGATGTGCAGGTTAGGTGGATTGGCCGTGCTAAATTGCCCTTAATGCCCAAAAAAGGTTAGGTGGGGGTTACGGTGATAGGGTGGAGGTGTGGGGATATGGTGGAAGTGTGAGCTTAGGTAGGGTGCTCTTTCCAAGGGCCGGTGCAGACTCGATGGGCCGAGTGGCCCCCTTCTGCACTGTAAATTCTATGCAACTTGGATCTCCAGGACTGGATGTGCACATGTTTGGTAAGCTAAAACCCCGATATTTTTCCACCGCAGAAATCCAAGGACCCTGTTGGCTCTGGATGTTGCCTGCTGAATGTGAAATGCTGTGTTTTTTTAAGATGGACCCCCAGCTACGGTTGGCTGCGACTGTGAGTGTTCTTCAAAAAGTGCTGTGGGACAGCGTGACGGGATGAAAGGTGCTACGTAAATGAAAGTTCTCTCTTTTACCCAAAGCACTAGTCGTCTCCAAAGCACGAATAGTCTCTTGCAGCCCTGAAGGTAAAAGTGGCAAACGAGACCAATTAGTATGATAAGCTGTCTCACTGTGTATTACAGTAATGAGCCATTTTAACTCCATCCAGCTTGCCTGATGTACATGTCTGCCTCTACTGATAGCCATAAACCTTCTAATGCCCTGACTGGTCGTGTGTCTGCAATTAAGTTGTCACGAGCTGTCCTTCATCCCTAACAATATGTGTCAGATGTCCTTTCCCTGGATTTCATTTGCGAGCAACAGCACTCTGAGTCATTTGTAAGTATTTAGTGGCTATGAACACTTGCATCAAACTGTCAGGCACAGTCATTGCGAGGAATGAGAGAGACTAGCGTTAATTACTTCCATGCATCACGAATATGCCATTTCAAAAATTTTGATTTTGATTTCGGAATGCTGAATTCTGACACAAATGACTGGGATTGCTCTAAGTGAATCATTAGCCCTCCAAGCCGTATTGCCGATTTCTTTCAGCCCTGAAGTCAGAGTCACTATAAAATTTAAATGATAACATCAATCTGTGTAATGAATGATACTTCTCTCAGGTTGCCGGTGATTAAGGTAGCCTGCAGGTTCTGGCTGCCGGTGTCATTCAGAGATGGATGTTGGAATAGCAGGTGCCACGTTCCCATTGAGAAATGTGCTTTCGCATTCGTGTTGAGGTTGGCACGTGGCACAGCTCATGGGGAGAGGCCCGGGCACCTGGAGCTGATTGCCCGATGGCAACGCGCTTTGAATTTGCAAAGAAATGGTGTAGAAACTCCATAAGGGGAGAGAAATTGGGCAAGACACAAAAGTAAATGATTTCAATTTGTGTCCAAACATTCAACATCTCAGCATATCCCAAAGTGCATCGCAGTCAGACAAATGCTATCAGGAGTGCTGTCACTGTTTTTTAATAATCTTCATTGTCACAAGTAGGCTTACATTAACACTGCAATGAGGTTATTGTGAAAATCCACTAGTCGCCACATTCCGGCGTCTGTTTGGGTACACTGAGGGTGAATTCAGAAATGAAATGAAATGCAAATCGCTTATTGTCCCAAGTAGGCTTCAAATGAAGTTACTGTGAAAAGCCCCTAGTCGCCACATTCCAGAGCCTGTTCGGGGAGGCTGGTACGGGAATTGAACCCGTGCTGCTGGCCTGCCTTGGTCTGCTTTAAAAGCCAGCGATTTAGCCCGGTGCGAAACCAGCCCAAATTACCTAACAAGCACGTCTTTCGGGGTTTGTGGGAGGAAACCGGAGCACCCGGAGGAAACCCATGCAGACACGGGGAGATCGTGCAGACTCTGCACAGACAGTGACCCAAGCCGGGAATCGAACCTGGGATCCTGGTGCTGTGAAGCAACAGTGCTAACCACTGTGCTACCGTGCCGTCCACTTGTTTGTAATCTTGTAGCAGCCAGTGTGCGCACAGCAAGATCCCACGCGCAGAAATACAGTAATGACCACTCCTCCTGCTCTGCTTCAGAATAGCGCCACGGAATCTTCTATCTCCACCTGAGAGAGGAGACGGGGCTTTGCTTTGACATCTTAACTGAGAGATGGCACCTCGCACAGTGCAGCACTCCCTCAGTACTGCGCCAGAATGTCGGCCTGGAGTTTGTGCTGAGGTCTCTGGATTGGGACTTGTACACAGAATTCCCAGGCACGGAGGAGAGTGAATTACTATTCAGCCATGTCCGATACATGATTTTAGGCTGAATTTACTTTGGATCGAACTTTTATAACCACCTTCATACCCGACTCAGTTTCACAAAAATCACAATCCTGTCCGTATTAGACCTCATTTCTAACAGTGACTGCACTTTGTAAGTACCTCATTGGCTGCACAGCACTTTCAGATGTCCTGAAGTCAACAAAGAACAATGTACACCCAGGAACAGGCCGTTCGGCCCTCCATTCCTGTGCCAATCATGATGCCCTAACTACAGAAAAAACCTCCTGCCCTTACTCAGTCTGCACTGCCCTTACTCGGTCATCAAAGACATGGGCCGGAATTCTCTGGGCATTCCCTGGTGGCGGGATCTTCCAGTCCCGTCGAAAATAGTCTCCGTTCCCGACGGCAGTACAACCCTGTCCGCGGCTTTCCCGGCGCCCTGCGATGGCTTCAATGGGAATTTCCATTGACCGCGGTGGGGGAGGGGGTGGGGAGCAGCGAATCTTGTTGCCAGCGAACAGCACGTCGCCTCCGGCCGTCAAGAAACACGAGGCCGGGAGACCGGGTAATCCCGCCTGTGGTTCTAAATGATGACTGGTGACAAAATGACATTGCCAATTCATTTTTCTTGCCCTTCAAAAGGGAAAACAAACAACTTGGAAAGATTTAATTCTGTTTCCACCAACTTTCAGACAAAAAAAAACTGCTTGAACACTGAGAAGAAAGATATCCGGATGGTACAGAGTGTGGTCCTTGAGCGCAGCAAACACGGCACAAAACCAACTGACACAACAACACAACCTATAAAAACCATATCAAAGACAACGACACGACGCGTACCAAAGGCAACATCGTCGACAGCAAGGACGACAAAGACTACGCCAATGGGACTACGACTGGTACGACATGGTACAACTCTGCCCATGAGGGACACTGTTACTGCTCAGCTCAGTACAATGACATACCATGGCAGGACGATGCATCTTCCCAATTAACGTGTGCTGCACTACCAACAGGCAACCTGACTTTCAGGACAGATGCCATCCAACAGATGCTATCGCAAGCATCGGAAGAGAAAGAGAATCCAAATCAGACAACAAAGTGATTTGACCACTTCTTGGTTCCTTATGCACAGGGACACTGATGGCGTTCACAAGGACATGCCACCATCAAAATCACCAACTCACCAACCCAACAAGAAAGATATTCGACCATGATAATTAATGGGTCCTGGACTCAAACATATGAGTTGGACTTATTGTTTAATGATCACTGTTCCCATAACTTGGACAGAGCATCGCTTATCTACCTGTTTTTTTGTTAAATTTTCTTTAACAGTGTACAGAAAATATGTAACACGAAAAAAGGGGGGATGTGGTGATATGCACATATGTAGATACACAAGGGGTTAATGTAAGTACACGCAGACTAGCTGGAAACTAGAAGGAGCACCAGAGATATGGCACACAGACATTCAACCAATGGGTCAGTACGATAGGACACGACCAATGGGCATTCACGATACACACAGAGGTGACACCACCACAGGGGGGCATTACACCAACCCATATATAAAGGACACAGCACACATGATCTTCCTCTTTCCAGTGGAGACACTCAGTGAGTACAGACACAGGATTGATTCAACATCACACCCACCACGTGGATTGTAGCAGACTGGTTCGTCAGTCTGAGTAGCTATTGAAGGATTAACAGTAGAGGCCAATCTGAGTAGGAGAATTGTAAATAGTTTAATAAACGTGTTGAAGTTATCTCCACGTCTGAACCTTCCTTTGCCAGAGTGAACATCAAGGAAGCAGCTTATGTTACGCCAAGAGCTTAACAAGACAACCTCCACTGCTCTCAGGTAAAGAGAATTCCAAACAGTAATGACTGACTGAGAGACGAAATTCCTATTTATTAATCTCCACCTTAAAGGGGGGATCCCTTATTCTTAAACTGAACCCTTCCTAGTTCTAGATGCCAGGTGAGGTCTCACCGATGTTCTGCACAGTTGTTGCATGGCTTTTTTGTTGTTATTTCAGATTTCTACTATGCAGATGATGGAAAGAGATGCAGAGGGACAGGTGGTGTTGAGGAAGCAGGGAGGCTGCAGAAGGACTTGGACAGGCTAGGAGAGTGGGCAAAGAAGTAGCAGATGGAATACAATGTTGTAAAGTGTGAGATTATGCACTTTGGTAGGAAGAATAGAGGCATCGACAATTTTCTAAATAGGAAAAAGCTTCGGAAATCAGAACAATAGAGAACAGTACAGCACAGGGATCAGGCCCTTAGACCCTCCAAGCCTGTGCCGACCATGATGCCCGTCTAAACTAAAATCTCCTGCACTTCCGGGGTCCATATTCCTCTATTCCTATCCTATTCATGTATTCGTCAAGATGCCACTTAAACGTCGCTATCGTATCTGCTTCCACCACCACAAAGGGACTTAGGAGTCCTTGTTCACGATTCTCTTAAGGTTAACGTGCAGGTTCAGTTGGCAGTTAGGAAGGCAAATGCAATGTTAGCATTCACATCGAGAAGGCTAGAATACAAGACCAGGGATGTCTTTCTGAGGCTGTATAAGGCTCTGGTCAGACCCCATTTGGAGTATTGTGAGCAGTTTTGGGCCCCGTATCTGAGGAAGAATTTGCTGGCCTTGGGAAGGGTCAAGAGGAAGTTCACAACAATGATCCACAGAATTAAGAACTTGTTGTATGAGGAACAGTTGAGGACTGTCTATACTCGATGGAGTTCAGAAGGATGAGGGGGGATCTTACTGAAACTTACAGGATACTGCGAGGCCTAGATAGAGTGGACGTGGAGAGGATGTTTCCACTTGCAGGAGAAACTAGAACAAGAGAACACAACCTGAGATGAAGGGACAATCCTTTAAAACCAAAATGTTGCAGAGTTTCTTCAGCCAGAGGGTGGTGAAGCTGTGGAACTCATTGCCACAGAAGTCTGTGGAGGCCAAATCACTGAGTGTCTTCATTAATTAAAAAAAAAAGTGCCCAATTCATTTGTTCCAATTAAGGGGCAATTTAATGTGGCCAATCCACCTATGCAGACACGGGGAGAATGTGCAAACTCCACACAGACGGTGACCCGGGGACCTGGATCGAACCCGGGCCCTCGGGGCCGTGAGGCAGCAGTGCTAACCACTGTTCTACCCGGCCACCCTGAGTATCTTTAAGATAAGAGATAGATAGGTTCTTAATGAATAGGGGGCTCAGGGGTAATGGGCATAAGGCAGAAGAATGGGGATGACAAACATATCAGCCATGATTGAATGGCGCAGCAGACTAGATGGGCCGAATGGCCTAATTCTATGGTGTTATTGTGGTCTTATGATATTAAGTTCCACTGAAGTCAAGTGGAACTAAATATGAGACAGAATGGGTAACCATTGAGCTACCCTGTCTTTGGAATATGATTTTGAAGCTCCACCTACCTGCTCAGAAGGGGGTAAAAGATCTCGTGGTACTATTTAAAAGAAGACCAAGGAGTTCCCCCCAGTGTCCTGGCCAATAACTATCCCTCAATCAACATCACAAATACAGATTTTCAGCTCATTATCACATTGCGGCACGGCGGCACAGTGGTTAGCACTGTTGCTTCACACCCAGGGTCCCAGGTTCGATTCCCTGCTTGGGTCACTGTCTGTGGAGTTTGTACGTTCTCCCTGTGCCTGCGTGGGTTTCCTCCGGCTGCTTCGGTTTCCTCCCACAGTCCAAAGATGTCCAGATTTAGGTGGATTGGCCATGCCAAATTGCCCCTTAGTGTCCTAAAAGGTGAGGTGGGGTTACTGGGTTACGGGGATAGGGTGGAGGTGTGGGGGTGTGGAATTAAGTAGGGTGCTCTTTCCAAGGGCCGGTGCAGACTCGATGGGCCGAATGGCCTCCTTCTGCACTGTAGTTTCTATGATTCTATGATATTACAGTGACCTCAAAAGTATTTGATTGGCTACAAAGCCTTTTGGGATGTTGTAATATCATAAAAGGTTCTCTTTTTTATTCTTTCATGGGAGATGGGCCTGGCTGCCATTTGTTGCCCATCCCTAATTGCTCTTGAACTGAGCGGTTGGCTCGGCCTTTTCAGAGAGGGGCAGATAGTAGCCACCCACGTTGCTGCAGGCCTGAAGTTCACATGTAGAACAGACCAGCTAAGGATGGCAGATTTCCATTATTGAGCCATGTGGTATTTCTTTTTACAACCATCGCTGATAGTTTCATGATCACCGATACTGAGTCTACCTTTCACACCTGGATAGTAATTGAACTGAATTTAAATGTCACCAGGTGCCGCGGTGGGATTTGACCCCGTGGCCCCAGGGCATTAATCCCCGGGGATTACTCGTCTGGTGACTCCACTACTCCGCCACCATCTCCCCCAAAGGTGCTCCAATAAACACAACCTTTTCTTTCTTGAATAACCACATCGCCCACATCCAGGATCTCCCCCCCTCCCCTCCCCTCCCCTCCCCACCCCCGTAATTCTCTCCTGGTGAGAGTTAGAGTCAGCGGACAGTGCGTGTTGCCATCTCTGCGAGCTATGGATCTCAAACTGGATTCTGACTGGCTGTTTTCAAAACCTCGCCAACCCTCAGCCACCTGCTGTGCGTACGCACCAGCCTCACGGGAAGCTGTGGATGTCAGTCAAGTGAATTATCAGAGAGTAATTTAATTTTTAAAAAAAACTTGCAGTTTCGCGCAGCCTTATCGTATCGAAACACCTGATTCACTCAATGAATACAGGTTTCCT
This sequence comes from Scyliorhinus canicula, assembly GCF_902713615.1. Taxonomy (NCBI): domain Eukaryota; kingdom Metazoa; phylum Chordata; class Chondrichthyes; order Carcharhiniformes; family Scyliorhinidae; genus Scyliorhinus; species Scyliorhinus canicula. The sequence goes on from NC_052149.1 coordinate 15,057,421, forward strand.
TTTAAACCGGTCTACTCTCGTCCAGTGTAAGGCATAAGGAGAAAAGAGGACCTTGATTATTTGTTGACGATAAGCTTCTAATCTGTGCTGTGGAGCAGCTATTAAAATGCCACGGTGAGAAATGGAGATAGCTGTGCAGGTTGCTGCAAAGAGCTATTAGGTTTAACAGGAAGGGCACCCGCAGCTTCTAAAGGGCATCACTGCCTCAGTTAAGTGGGGAGACTCGAAAAGCTGAGCCTGTCATCCTCAGACTGACACAGAGCACAAGTGCTGCCACTGAGCCATGGCTCGCCCTGACAAGTGTTTGATGCCATCAAATATTCGCGCACCTATCTCTTACAGCTCGAGGGAAAGTCGGCTGACATTAACCCAGCGGTGAAGTTACTGTGAAAAGCCCCTAGTCACCACACTCCGGCTCCTGTTCGAGTACACGGAGGGAGAATTCAGAATGCCCAATTCACCTAACATGTTTTTCAGGATTTGTGGGAGGAAACCGGAGCGCCCGGAGGAAACCCACGCAGACACGGGGAGAACGTGCAGCCTCCGCACAGACAGTGACCGAGGCGGGAATCGAAACTGGACCGTGACACTGTGAAGCAACAGTGCTAACCACTGTGCTACCGTGCCGCCCATTGTGCTACTGTACATTGTACTGTGTGTGGTAGTATGACTAGAGGTACTACGGTACCTGGGAGTGTGAGCTGCTACTGGTGGAGAAGGCTCGCTGCCCATTGGCCCAAGTGTTGTCTTCCCATTGGTCGAGATGAAGGCAGTTCCACCCACGAGGCGGAGTATAACAACCTGTGTCTCCCAGCAACCATCGTTCTTTCTGTACACAAGCTGCTGGGCACACTTCTTGTAGATTAAAGCCTTCGATTCGGACTACTCCTTCATTTCTGTGCTTATTGATCGCGTATCAATTTAATCTACATGATTTTAAAGGATGGAGCTCCGCATCAAGCCGGAGCGTCTACGACTCAGCCCCCATGCAGCGAACGCAACAGCCACATTCAAGCACTGGCTGGCTTGTTTCAACAGCTACCTTAGTACGGCGAAAAACCTCCCGACGAAGGAGCAGAAGCCGCACATCCTCTACTTGTGCGTCGGCACCGCCATCTACATGCTCATCGAGGACACGACCGACTACGACGCAGCCATGGACCTGCTCAAAGGACACTTTATCCGGCCGGTAAATCAAGTCTACACTCGGCACTTACTGGCCACAAGCCACAGATCCCCGGTGAGTTACTGGACAATTTTTACCGTGCCCTCCTTGTACTGGGGAGGAACTGCGGCTGCCCACAAGTGTCGGCTAGTGAGCACACTGAACTCCTCATCCGAGATGCCTTTGTTGCAGGCATACAGTCCCCACAGATCCGCCAGAGACTATTAGAAAGGGAAACCTTGAGCCTCACGGAGGCACGGTCCCTCGCTACCTCCCGAGATGTCGCAAACAGAAACGCCCGCTCATATGCCCCCGACCGCGCGGCGGCCCCATGGGCAGCGTGGAATTCAGCCTCTCTCTCCCCCACGGTCTCGGACTCCCCCCAGGCCTGCGCCGCAGGACGCCCCGACAAACCCGCGGGGCCCCGCTGCTATTTTTGCGGCCAGGCGAAACACCCCCAACAATGTTGCCCAGCCCGATCCGCAACCTGCAAGGGCAGCGGGAAGAAAGGCCACTTTGTGGGTGTCTGCCAGGCCAAGGCGGTCGCTGCGGTCCCGGGCAGCGACCGCGGGACTCCCCCTTCTCTCTCTCCAGGGACCCCGTTCGGCCCACGGACCTCGCTGCCCCCATCTCCCAATGCCACGGCGACCCCCGGGCGGTGCCATTTTGCGCCTCCGACGCCACGTGCAGGGGACGGGTGCTGCCATTTTGTCCACCCCCCACCATGTGCGACCGATGGGCGCCGCCATCTTGGATCGGCTCCGAGGACCCCGCGGGTGATGATGCACCGCCCGATGAAGACTCCCACTATCTGCCATGACTCACTTCAGTCACTCTGGACCAGTCTCGACCCCGCACCCTCTCTACGGCAACAACGTGGATCCTGCTCAACGGGCACGAGACGACCTGCCTACTGGACTCCGGGAGCACGGAAAGTTTCGTATACCCTACCACGGTAAGACGCTGCGCGCTCTCTGTTTATCCCGTCAAGCAGAAAATGGCTCCCATTCAGTATAGATCACGGGGTTTTGTATAGCGGACCTCACGGTCCAGGGGAGGGAGTTTAATAATTACAGACTCTACGTCCTCCCCCACCTCTGCGCGGCCGCACTCCTGGGGTTAGACTTCCAGTGTAACATTCAAATTCGGCGGCCCTATGCCTCCCCTCACTGTCTGCAGCCTCGCGACCCTCAAAGTCGATCCCCCGTCCTTGTTTGCAAACCTCACTCCGAATTGCAAACCTGTCGCCACCCGGAGCCGACGGTACAGTGCCCAGGACCGGACCTTCATCAGGTCCGAGGTCCAACGGCTTATGAAGGAAGGGGCCATCGAGGCTAGTAACAGCCCCTGGCGAGCAGAAGTTCTGGTGGTAAAGACCGGGGAGAAGAATAGGATGGTCATAGACTACAGTCAGACCATCAATAGGTTTACGCAGAGGGATGCGTACCCTCTCCCCCGTATATCCGACCTGGTCAACAGGATCGCACAGTCCAAGGTCTTCTCCACGGTGGACCTCAAGTCCGCCTACCATCAGCTCCCCATCCACGCGAGTGACCGAAAGTACACTGCGTTTGAAGTGGACGGGTGGCTCTACCACTTTTTAAGGGTTCCCTTCGGTGTCACAAACGGGGTCTCGGCCTTCCAAAGGGAGATGGACCGAATGATCGACCGATACTGTTTACGGGCAACCTTCCAGTATCTCGATAATCACCATCTGCGGCCACGATCAGCAGGCCCACGACACCAATCTCCGAAAATTCCTCCAAACCGCAAAGCTCCTGAATCTGACTTACAACAAGGACAAATGCGTGTTTAGCACCGACCGTCTAGCCATCCTCGGCTACGTAGTGCGTAACGGAGTGATAGGCCCCGACCCCGAAGGCATGCGCCCCCTGATGGAGCTCCCCCTCCCCCACTGCTCCAAGGCCCTGAAGCGCTGCCTCGGCTTTTTCTCATATTACGCCCAGTGGGTCCCCAACTACAAAGCCCGTCCCCTCATCCAAACAGTCACGTTCCCTCTGTCGATGGAGGCTTGCCAGGCCTTCAATCGCATCAAAGCGGATATCGCAAAGGCCACGATGCGCGCTGTCGACGAGTCCCTCCCCTTCCAGGTCGAGAGCGATGCGTCCGATGTAGCTCTGGCGGCCACCCTCAACCAAGCAGGCAGACCCGTGGCCTTCTTCTCCCGTACCCTCCACGCTTCCGAAATCCGCCACTCCTCGGTCGAGAAGGAAGCTCAGGCCACAGTAGAAGCTGTGCAACACTGGAGGCACTATCTGGCCGGCAGGAGGTTCACCCTCCTCACAGACCAACGGTTGGTGGCTTTCATGCTTGACAATGCACAGAGGGGCAAGATAAAAAACAACAAGATCTTGCGGTGGAGGATCGAGTTGTCCACCTACAACTATGACATCTTGTATCGTCCTGGGAAGCTGAACAAGCCTCCTCATGCCCTGTCCCGCGCACCTGTGCCAACGCACAAGTGGACCGCCTCCGAGCCCTCCACGCGGACCTCTGCCACCCGGGGGTCACCCGCTTCTTTCACTTCATAAAGACCCGCAACCTGCCCTACTCCATCGAGGAGGTCAGGACAGTGACCAGGGATTGCCACATCTGCCCGGAGTGCAAGCCGCACTTCTACTGCCCCGAAAAAGCGCATCTAATAAAGGCTTCCCGTCCCTTTGAGCGCCTCAGCATGGACTTCAAAGGTCCCCTCCCCTCTACCAACCGCAACACGTACTTCCTCAATGTGATTGACGAGTACTCCCGCTTCCCGTTCGCCATCCCCTGCCCCAACATGACCACGACCACCAGTATTAAAGCCCTACACACCATCTTCTCCCTGTTCGGTTACCCCGCTTACATCCATAGCGATAGGGGGTCCTCCTTTCTGAGTGACGAACTGCGTCAATTCCTGCTCAGCAGGGGCATTGCCTCGAGCAGGACGACCAGATGTAAACCCCAGGGTAACGGACAGGTCGAGAGGGAGAACGGTACGGTCTGGAAGACCGTCCTACTGGCCCTGCAGTCCAGAAATCTCCCAGTCTCCCGCTGACAGGAGGTCCTCCCAGACGCCCTTCACTCAATCCAGTCTCTACTTTGCACGTCTACAAATCAAACGCCTCATGAACGCCTTCTTGTCTTCCCCAGTAGTCTTCCTCAGGGACCCCGCGCCCGACCTGGCTGGCAGCCCCCGGGCCCATCCTGCTCCGGAAACACGTGCGGGCGCACAAATCGGACCCGTTGGTCGAGAGGGTCCAGCTGCTCCACGCTAACCCGCAATATGCGTATGTGGAGTACCCCGGCGGCCGACAGGACATGGTCTCCCTACGGGACCTGGCGCCCGCCGGATCCCCGCCATCGCCCCCGGCACCAGCCCCACCCACCCACCTCCAACCGCAACTCCTCCCCGCAGGCGCTCCCCTCCCTGGCCCGCCAACCCCCTCACCCGCGCCGCCTACAGGACCAGACGCCACCCCCCCCCATGGCCCAGCCCTCACCTGCTACGTCTCGGGGTGTGGAAACCTCCACGAAGACGGGAACATCGCTCCCGGAATCATGGACGCCCGCATCTCCAACATCTCCGACGAAGCTCCGCAGGTCGCAGAGGACGTCCAAGGCCCCCGATCGTCTGATCGAGGCGATATGAACTTTTAATGGACCTTTTTTTTTCTCTCGTCTTCCAACTCTGTAAATAATTGCCAGGTGATAACACGTCCCTGTATATAGTTACGGGCCAGTGGGCAGCCGCCGTTGGAGAGGTATAATCCCACATCACTAGTCATACTACCAGTATCTTGTCCCACCCACACGGGACGCCCCCCCCCCCTCCCCCCTCCTCCCCTGGTTTCTCAACAAGCACACGCCCCCCCCGCCCCCCCCCCCCCCGGTTCCTTTCTCAACAAGGGGTGAATGTGGTAGTATGACTAGAGGTACTACGGTACCTGGGAGTGTGAGCTGCTATTGGTGGAGAAGGCTCGCTGCCCATTGGTCCAAGTGTTGTCTTCCCATTGGTCGAGATGAAGGTAGCTCCACCCATGAGGCGGAGTACAAGAACCTGTGTTTCCCAGCAACCATCGTTCTTTCTGTACTCAAGCTGTTCGGCACACTTCTTGTAGATTAAAGCCTTTGATTCGGAGTGCTCCTTCGTTTCTGTGTTCATTGATCGCGCATCATTGTGTCTGTTGTGATGTTGTTCTCCATTTTATGCCCACCTTTGCTGAGCCCCTTCTTCCGCTCTCCTTATGTGTGCTAGTATTTTGTAAATTTTTTGCGCCTGTTTCCTAATTGTAAAATTCTAATAAATATACCTGAAGAAAAGGTACTGACTTGAATCTTCCGAGGAGCAGCAATCACTGTTGGCATACCGGCTATGCCCCCCTTTTCACCATGACGCTCTGCTAAGCGTCACAGGAACGCCCTGAAAAGCGGAGACTTTTAAACAGTTTTTCTGTGTCTTAGTGTGTGAGCGTCTGAATGACTGGGGGAGTAAGTGGGTGAATGTGTAGCTGGGTAAGGGGGTAGGGTGGGTGAGGTAAGTAGGTCGGGGTAGGGTGGGTGAGGTGGCCGGTGGTTAGGGTGCCATGTGGTTAGGGAGTTCGGAGGGTTGAGGGGGGGGGGCGCGTGGGGGTGCCCTTGAGCTTCCAGTGGGAGTTGGGAGGATGAGGAATGGTCAAGTTGGATCAGGGTAGGGGGAGCTGGGTGTTCAGGGGGAAGTTAGGATGTCAGGGGGGAGATGGTGGGCGGGGGGGGGGGGGGGGGGGGAGGTGGCAAAGGGAGAGCAGTGGAAATTCCCAAAGTTCAGACATCCCGAGTAAGTCCCATGGAGTCAGCATGTTCCGTGGGGTCCTGTTGTGTACCTGGGGGATTGTCCAGTCTCCGACAAGCTGGAGACCAGAAGGTCTGGGTTATTGCGTTGGATCCTGTGATCTGGGATATTACACTGGATCCAGTGATCTGGGAAATTACACTGGATCCTGTGATCTGGGAAATTACATTGGATCCAGTGATCTGGGATATTACACTATGATCCTGTGATCTGGGATGTTGCACTGGATCCTGTGAAATGGGCCATTGTCCTGCATCCAGTGATCTGGGATGTTACACTGGATTCTTCAAAATGAGTGTGATCTTAAATATCCCCTTTCTGCAGCAGAGTAGCTGGCCTGTGATTCCGCCCCCAACCCTTGCTGTTTGTGTGAGATGCTGCAGTGCTCGCTGAGGCAACACTCACCACACTCCAGAATTCATCACTATCAGTTTTAACGGGTGACGAGAGATTCAGAGACAGCAATCGAGTGGTATTGTTAGTGCACGAGCAATCGGGAAACTCCCGCAAATACACTGGTGGCCACTGGTTCAAAGGTGGAATTTAAATTCAATTTAAAAAAAAGTCCTGGGGCTGAATTTTGCCCAGGGCTCCACACCTGGGGCCGTATCCCCGCTGACTCGGACAGGTCCGCCGTCGTTTCTCGTGAGAATGAGCGTCGATTGGCAGCAAGTCTGCACTGAGGACGGTGTCCTGCCTTGGAGTTGACTAACGGCGTTCCCGCCCATCCGGGCACAGCGCTTTGGTGACCGGAAGAGGTACTGCAGCGCTGTGCCCAGGACCAAGGGCAGCACAGTAGCATTGTGGATAGCACAATTGCTTCACAGCTCCAGGGTCCCAGGTTCGATTCCCGGCTTGGGTCACTGTCTGTGCGGAATCTGCACATTCTCCCCGTGTCTGCGTGGGTTTCCTCCGGGTGCTCCGGTTTCCTCCCAAAGTCCAAAGATGTGCAGGTTAGGTGGATTGGCCATGCTAAATTGCCCTTAGTGTCCAAAATTGCCCTTAGTGTTGGGTGGGGTGACTGGGCTATGGGGATAGGGTGGAGGTGTGGACCTTGGGTAGGGTGCTCTTTCCAAGAGCCGGCGCAGACTCGATGGGCCGAATGGCCTCCTTCTGCACTGTAAATTCTATGATCTAAGATCATGAAATCGGTGCGAAGTGGCTGGGGAGGGAATGGTAGGAGAGTCCTTGGAGACTGGAGAGGGGGAGGGGAGCGGGAAGCACATAGCTGTTCAGCGATAGGTTTGGGAGTGGGGGTGGTGGGGGGGGGGGGTGATGAATAAAGTCCAGAGGTGCCCAGTCTGCGAGGGAGGGCACCCCCAGTCAGAAGGGGGTTTCCGACGGAGGCATCCCATGCCCCGCCCCCCACTTCACCCCCAACTCGCCCGCCACCCCCACACTACCCTCCTGAGATCAAGACTATTTCCCACAGTCAGCTATCTGCCGCCCGCCAGCGTGGAAATTGAGGCTGCGTGGGGGGGGGGGGGGGGGGGGGGGGGGGAGAGGCCCCTTAAGTGGCCATGAAGTGGGCAACAGTATTCCCGCCGCGCTTACTGTACAACTATGGCTTGAAACTGCTTTCAAGATCATCAGCTTAAGATCCTTGCCCTCCTCCCAGGGTTTCCTCTGTTTGCGGAGAAGTGATAACATCGTTTAACTGAGGCTTTGTTTTTAATTAAGCAAATTGCTAAATTGTTTTGGCAAAAATCCAATGCAGATGGCAGGGCCTGCGTTATCCGCAGCCTGTGCGTCGACAATCCAGACTCGGTTCCTTCCTGCCTGATTTTATTTTCAAAACCAGTTCCCTGTTTGCTGTTTTCTCCCAATCAGCCGATCCCTCCCCTTCCAAACCACACTCCTTGGCCGGGATTTTAACCCTGGTTCAGCAACTGGAAGTGGGCGCCACGTCTGTCTCTTGCTTTTTGTTTGCCGGATCCCGAGCGATTCCCCATTCAAATTTCGGCGCTGGGACCCGCCGTCAGCTGATGATGGAGCGGGATCGAGCGAGCTGAGCCACAACCTCCTGAACAACCGGGAAGACTCCTCATCACAGCCGCTACTTCCCTGCCCAACTCCATCGCCATGTACAGCAGACATATTGAGATCAGAAAATGGGAGCGTTTTCAAATTCAAGTCTCACTTATTAATATTCCGCATGACATTTTTCACTTTGTCCATGTTGTGGTGTTATCATAAATGCAAGAACTGCAAGGGTTAATGAAATGTCTAGGAACATCCACTAGAGGGAGCTACAATTGCAAGTATATAAGACATTGATGCTAAGCCTTGTGGGGAGAGGAGTTAGCTAGAGACAGACTGAAGTAAAGACAGTGTGAGTAAGAGCAGATCATAGTTTATAATACTGTAGAGATTAGTTGTAGCTGATTATCAATTATATGTTAATAATCAACTATGTATTATTTAGGAGTATGTGTTGAATCCAAATTGATGTCAATAAATGTATAGCTTTGTTCAAGTTCAAACTATTTTGTGGTCTTAGTGAACACTACGCCAACCATCCTGAATTCAGCAATACAAAGAACACCATACATGTGTCCATCATTGTTACTTGTTGAGTCGAGCTTGGTGGCAGAGCTAAATGCACTGCCGTTCTCATGGTTGACACGCATTGGGGGATGCTTACTGGGGAGTGAGGACCTTTCTTTGTTGTGGGAGAAACAATGTTGTGTTTTTTGCATAAATTGAAGGTTCAGGTTAGTGTCCCGTGATGCACTCACCACTTTGTGGGACATTGTGGAGCTTGCCGGCCCATTCTCTTGTGCGTTGCGAAGGCGATTGTCTGATCCCACTCTGAGTGGAGATAATTAAAATGTTGGAGGTGAAGGACTCTGTCAGTCAACACCCCGAGATGGATCAAATGTGGACAGTACTGACGCTGCCCTTTTGACCCTTATTTTCTGAAATTGACTCACTGCTCTGACCAAATCCCGAACTCCCTCCAACAAACTCGGACTCGAGGGCCTTCCCACTTTGCTTCTCCACCCACCCAGCCCCGCCCTCTGTCCTCCCTGGGATCCCTCTTGCACTCCCCTCTGCCACTTGACCTCTCTCCTCAAACTGCCTCACTCCTGGCTCGCCCTTGCTTCTCCAGAGTCTCTGTGGGCAGCTGCCAATCCCCTGCTCTCCTCCCTTGGGGCTGTCGAGCTCAACAAGGAAACCACTGGGTTCAGACACAACCGCACAAAACCAACTTCCGCGCACCCCTTGCTTTAAACAAATTTGAACAAGGTGGCACGAGATTCTCGTGCAGCGCAGACTTAACCTTGAAGGTAGGCTGTGATTAAAATTCTTTAATACGAGTATTTATGGGGTGCAAATGCACCACAAAGAAGAGCACACCATGGGATGGCATGAGTCCTAACCAGTATCAAACACATTGCAACCGTAATCTTTAAAGTGAACATTCAGCTCCCGTCTAATTAAGTCACCCTGTCTGTTATGTTCTGTGTTGTGACCATGGTAAATATGCACACAGAACATTTAGTTCTTTGACTAGTAAGATAGTTTATTTACAAATGAACTCGTGGAAAGACGACGAATAAACTACAATACAAACGGTAACGAATAAGTGAATTCTCCTGGAGCTACGTCTAATGCGACTGTCCTCCAGTACGTCTTACTATCTGCCGGGTCTCTGGAGTCACATGGTGGATCACCGTCCCTACCTGCTGGTCAGAGGTCGTACATCTAACTTTATACATTGCTATGCATCTGCATTTCCCCTTCCTTTGGAAATGGGAGTGTTCAACAAATGTAACTGTGCTTTACAAAACATGATATGCATAACAATGTGTCCCTTGTACACAGTTCATTACACGTTCAGTCTTTCAAGTTAACAACATATTCTTGTTGGTCTTCTGAAGCTGGACGAATACGTGATCTTGTTTCGTCTTTCGGTTTTCTGGCTGGTCTTTGAGTCACCGACTCTTTCAGCCTTTTGAAGCAATCCTGCCTACTCCATGTGTGTTCTTGTATATTGGCCTTATTGTCGATGCTTGTGTCTCCACTGTCACGGCTGCTACCCGGTCGACCAATTGTGTCCTCGACTCTTCTCTTACCCATTCTTTTCTTTTTTATAATCAGCCCTTTCGTTCTCGCAATAGCGTCTCGCGCACCTTATCATTCGATATCCTGAACACCATCTGATCGCGGATCAGCGACGACTTTAAAGTACTAAAATTGCACGAATGCGCCTTCAACCGCAAATCGGTTAGAAAACTATTGAAAGATCCGCCTGCCTTCTGAGTACCCGTGCGAAAGATATAACGCTTGAATGTTTCATTTATTTTCGGGGAGCAATGTCGATCAAAGTATTTTGTTTCTACATCGAAGCTCTTGCTTTCTTCTTCGCTGTCAAATGCAAAGTTATTATACATTTCTATGGCTTGAGGACCTGCTACGGTGAGCAGCAACGCAATACGCTTCACGCTAGGCTGTGCCTGCAGGCCAAGGGCTGCAACATAGAGTCTGAATTGCTGCTTGAACACGCGCCAATTCTCATCTACATTACCAATGACTTGAAGCTGGTGAGGTGCCTTTAAATCTTCCATCTCTAACTTCACAGTCATTTCGTGCATTGAGTTCCAGTTGCCCGTAGTTTACCAGGTAGGCAGAAGAATTTTCTTTTTTCTTTCTTCAGCCTGTTTCGTCCTGTCTTTTCCGTAGTTATGAAATGAAATGAAAATCGCTTATTGTCACAAGTAGGCTTCGAATGAAGTTACTGTGAAAAGCCCCTAGTCGCCACATTCCGGCGCCTGTTCGGGGAGGCTGGTATGGGAATTGAAGCCGCGCTGCTGGCCTGCCTTGGTCTGCTTTAAAAGCCAGCTATTTAGCCCTGTGCTAAACCAGTCCCGTCAGAAGGGTTTATCTTCAATTGTTCTAAACTCCTGGTACCATGTTATGTTCTGTGTTGTGGCTGTGGTAAAGAGGCACACGGAACATTTAGTTCTTTGACTAGTAAGATAGTTTATTAACAAATGAACATGTGGAAAGGTGAATAATGAACTATAATACAAATAGTAATGGATAAGTGACTACCCACCACCTTTCCTGCTGTTTCAGACCCCATACAATTCTCCACCCTCTTGCCTGCCCCATGTTACACTCAGAGATTAAAAGGGGAGGACTAAAAGAATGAAAGAGCTGTATTACCAAAGTGCTTCTCGTGACCACAGGTCATCCCAAAAGGCTTAACAACCAATGAAGCACCTTTTGAAGTTTGTTTTTATTAATACAAGGGATGTGGATTTTGCTGGCGAGAACAGCATTTATTGCCCATCCCTAACTGCCCTTGAGTCAGCAGTGGTGAGTTGCCTTCTTGAACCGCTGCAATCCACATGGTGTAGGTACACCCACAGTGCTGTTAGGGAGGGAGTCACCGGATTTTGACACATTGAAGGAGCGGCGATATATTTTCAAGCCAGGATGGTCAGTGACTAGGAGGGGAACTTCCAGGCGCTGGTGTTCCAGGTATCTTCTGCCTTAGTCCTTCTAGATGGTAGAAGTCGTGGGTTTGGAAGTTGCTGCCTAAGGAGCCTTGGTGAGTTGCTACAGTGCATCTTGTAGATGGCACATATTGCTGCCACTGTACATTGGTGGTGAAGGGAATGAATATTTGTGGATGGGATGCCATCAAGCGGGCTGCTTTTTCCTGGATGGTGTTGAGCTTCTTGAGTGTTGTTGGAGCTGCGCTAATCCAGGCAAGTGGAGAGTATTCCATCACACTCCTGACTTGTGCCTTGCAGATTGCGGACAGGCTTTGGGGATTTAATGTAGTCATTGCCGTAATGTAAGAAACATGGCGGCCAATTTATACCCTGTTAGTCCCCACAAACAATGGGGTAATAAGCAAGCCATCTGTTGTGATGACGTTGGTTGAGGGATGAATATTGGCTGGGACTTGGGCTGAACTCCCCTCCCCTCCTGCGAGTGGTGCCAAGGGGTCATTTACACCCTGAGGGAGGACAGGACACTGCCTCAACCGAAAGACAGTGTAGCACTCCCTCAAAGAGTGTCAGCCTCTAGACATGAGCTCAAACCACTGGAGTCGATCTGGAAGATGCCAGTTTCTGACTCAGCGATACAGCTGCAGGCACCGATTCACCGCTGGCCTTGCTCGAGTGACATTTGGTTTTCAGCATGACTTAGATGACTGCCCTCCTCCAAGGTGCCAGATGAAAGAAAGACTTGTAGATCCTCATCAAATCCCTGATCTAATGTGGAGGGGGAGGGGCGTGGGCACGGGAGCAGGTCAGCAACCACAGTATGAGGAGGCTCATGTGGCATATAAAAATAACAGCACTGACCTGCTGGGCCGAATGGCCTGTTGCTGTACTGCGGGTTGTGTGTCGGCTCACATTCTCTGTTCGGCCTGCTGGCTGGTGCGAGATTGGTGCCCGTTTAGTATTCAGAACTGATCCGGGGTGATTTGCTTGGAAGTGTTGCAGTCCCTGAACTGGAATATTGCCGGAGATTCTCCCTCTCTCTGGCTTTCCATTATTTCACGGAGATTAAATCAGCTCTCAACCTAAAAGCAATTTTTGTCTTTGCAGAATTGTGATTTGCAGTGCTGTTGACAGGGAGCACACGCAATCAGACAAAAGACTGATAAAAATTGAAACAATATAATTTCTCCCTTTTCACATAATTGAAATTTGTTGCCGGCTATTAGGGACTTAGGCGGCTCCTCTTGAAAGGGGAACAAGTGCTTTACCAGTTGGCAGCACAGCACTACAATCTGAATGAATAAATAAGTATTCAATGCAAATTCCATGTTTAAAGGAACGAGCTCGGAGCATTAGACCTTCCAAAGCAATTAATATGAAGCTTTTAAATCTAACTAGCCCAAGCCTGACAAAACACCTTGTGAAACCAATTTTCTATCCTTTGAACCAAAGCAAAATGTTGTCGCTGTCTGGCGTTAACTCCTTTTCCATTTCAAATTCTCCAATTCAAAACATTCCCCAGTTAATTTCTAGAATGCAATGTCCGCCCAGGTTGTGCATAGATCATGAAAGTTGAGTTCATTGCAGGTTTTACCTGATCAATGTGATGGTAAAACTGGCCGAGGGGTACTTGACTGAGCTGGTGACCCATGTTTGCAATCATCCCGAGAGAGAGCACTTCCCTGTACTGGTTACTCATTGTAGTGGCAGGCGGCAGGATTTCAGCCCTGGCCTGGTTCAGCGGAGATTTGTGACACACACACACACACACACACAACCCTTGTGGTTAATTTAGAAAAACTGTATTTCAATAGCACAATTATATATTTCACAATGTTAGGATGTTCTAAAAGGCTTCACAGCCAATTAACTCACTATAATGGGCGGCACGGTAGTACAGTGGGTAACGCTGTTCCTTCACAGCGCCAGGGTCCCAGGTTCGATTCCCAGCTTGGGTCACTGTCTGTGCGGACTCTGCACGTTCTCCCCGTGTCTGCGTGGGTTTCCTCCGGCTGCTCCGGTTTCCTCCCACAGTCCAAAGACGTGCAGGTTAGGTGGATTGGCCGTGCTAAATTGCCCTTGGTGACCAAAAAGGTTAAGTGGGGTTACTGGGTTACGGGGATAGGGTGGAGGCGTGGGGCTTAAGTTGGGTGCTCTTCCCAAGGGCCGGTTCAGACTCGATGGGCTGAATGGCCTCCTTCTGCACTGTAAATTCTATGATTCTAAGATTCTATAACCCTCCAGCAACTCAGTGATCCCCCATCCCTGGCCTCTTACATACTCCTCACTTCCTTCACCCAAATAATGGTGGCACGATTCAACAGGAAGCAGATCTATGCCCCGTTTTGGGTGGTTTTAGCCAGGCCGTTTCTCGCACTGCACCAGCACTTTGCCCGTTCTTTTGGCCGAGGGCAATTTCTCTCCGCTGAAGCTGCATTTGAGTACTTTCCTGCTGGTGAGCGCTCCCCTCCCTCTCCCCAATCTCAGATGCAACCCAGAACACCACCCCCCCCTCCCCCCCCACCCGTCCACCTGTTAAAGCCCCCCCCCCCCGGCCCGATCTCTGGCAGTGCCAACCTGGCACTCGGGCACCGCCACCCTGATGGTGCCGGGATGGTGCTGTCAGGGTGGCTGGTTGGCACTGCCAGGGCCAAGGGGCCAGAGGGAGTGCCAGGGTACCACCCTACCCTGCCCCTCACCACCCAGGGTCTCTAATGGACTGGGAGACCCACCCTAGGTGGCTTTACGACTGTTCCATACCTTTGTGCGGACCAGTATTCGACGCCGCCGTGAGCGAGGTCTCCCAGGCTTGGCCGTTAGGTCCCAGGCACCAGGGGAATCCCGTGAACGCATATTCAAATGAGCCTATTGACTCATTTAAATTTGCAGATCTGGATCATGCCCAGTGAGGGCGAGAGCCAGATCGCAATGTCTCGCGAGATTTTGTTAAATCGGGCGTGGCGTTTCGGGCATCAGAAATACGGGGCTGGATTCTCCGAGGTCTGGATGTGTCTTACCCTGTTTGTGTACATAAATGCTAAGAACTTCACGCTCATGAACAGGATCCCGCTGTCTGTAACCAGCACCTCTGCTATTCCACAGGTGCAAAATGAGCACCTTAATTTTTCAATAGTGGCTCTCGAGGTGGTGCAGGTCACCCTGTGTACATCTAGCCACGTGGAATGGGCGTCCACAAGGATTAAAAACATAAACCCCATGAAAGGCCCGGCGAAGTCAGCGTGTAACCGCGCCCGGGGCGCCCTGACCATTCCCAGGGATGAAGCCAGGCCAGCGGAGGAGGTTTCTCTCAATGTCGCCATCAATCCTTGGCCATTAGACACAGCTTCTCGCCAACATCTTCATCTCCAAAGCCTCTGGGTGTACACTATGCAGCTCCTGCATGGTCAACTCTTGGCCCGGCGGCGGAATGACTTTGCAAGCTCCCCATTGGAGGATGCCGTCACACTCAGCTTCTGCTGTTCCATAACGTAGGGCTGTAGTGGGAGGGAGGGAGGGTCCCCCTGGGTCCCCCTGTAATCCACCATGCAAAATAATGTGGCTGAGTTCCACCAATGTCAGATCTCTCGGAGTCCGTGTGCGAACCTGTGCACCTGTTACTGGCAGAGTTTCCATGAAATGTAATAGCGCCACGACTTCCTCCACCACTGGTGGAGACGGGGGGAGCTCACAGGCAGCCAAAGACGGCTGAAGACGTCAACATGAGCCATTTGGACCCCTGGCCGATGTTGAAATGTATGTTCATATGTTGCTAGCAATAGAGCCCAGTGCTGAAATTGGCTCTCGACTATGGGGGGAATCCCCAAGTCCTCCTTGAAAAGACCCAACAGCGGTTTATGGTCTGTGATGATGAAACAATGCCGCCCAGAGGCATATTGGTGAAATTATTTCACTGCATACAAACAGTCAAACCTCCTTTTTCAATTTGGGCGAGGTGCCTTTCCGTATGAAGGATCGTAATGGGCTAGCAGCCCGGAGGGTAACAGGTGACTCTTCACCCTGGGGAACGTCTCCTCTCCTGGAGCTCCACAAGTCCACTTTTGGTTCTTCTTTAATAAAACGTAAAAAGGTGCCACCAGGGTGACCAAATTCAGAATGAACTTCCCGTAATAACGTACGAGTCCCCACAACAGTCTCAATTCTGTGGAGCTGGGGCTTCCTTTAAGGCCTGCACCTTTTCCTCAATCGGGCGCAAGCCAGCTTTGCCGACACGGTAACAAGGTACATAGCTGCCTCTGGTTGAAAGACACATTTGCCTCTCTTTAGCCGGACATCCACTTTGGAGAATCGTGAGGACCTCTTCCAGATTGTCTAAGTGCTGCTTCTTAGTGTTGTGTTACGCTTCTTCACGTAGTATAAGCTGCTTCCTTGATGTGTACTCTGACAAAGGAAGGTTCAGACTTGGAGATAGATTTAACACATTTATTGAACAGTTAACAATTCTCCTACTGGAGTTCGACTCTCCTGCTAATCTTACTATAGTAACTCAGTCTAACTAACCAGTCTGCTCTAAGCCATGCGGTGGGTGTGATGCTTCCTGATCTGCCCCTGTCTCTATGGAAAGAGAAAGAGCATGTGTGCCCTGTCCTTTTATATGGGTAGCCCCCATTGTGGTAGTGTCACCTTTGGGTGTGTCTTGACTGCCCATTGGTCATGTCCTGTCTTACTGAGCTATTGGTTGAATGTCTGTGTGTCATGTCTCTGGTGCTCCTTCTAGTGTTTATTTAGTTCTAGTGTATCTACATTAACCCCTTGTGTATTTATAGTGATGCATATCACCACACTCAGTAACCCCCGTAATAAGCACGTCCTCCAGGTATACCGCCACCTTGGGTAGCCTCTGCCAAATGCCTTCCATCACTCTCTGGAATATTGCACAAGTGGAAGAGACACGGAAGGGGCTGCGAGTGTACTCGTATCGCCCCCTGTGTGTATTTAACGTCACGTGCAATTCCAGCTGAAGGCATGTGTGGCTCATATCTAGTTTTGTGAATGAGTAGCCCCCAGCCAGATTAGTGTATAAATCTGCAGCATGGGGTAATGGTCCAGGTGGGAGGCCCTGTTTACAGTCAGTTTATAATCCCCGAAGAGGTGAACTGACCTATCCAACTTCATCACTGGGACCACTTGTCATGCCCACTCTGCAAATCGTACAGTGCATAAGATGCCCAAATTCTCCAGGTGCTTCGGAACTCATTGTCCACCTTTGTGAGCAAGGCATAGGGACTGGTCGTGCTCTGAAATATTTGGGCTGGGCCTCCGGGTCAACATAAATCCGTGCCTTTGCTCCGTTTAATTTGCGCAGCCCTCCTGGAATACCTCCGGATACTTCCCGAGGACCTTGTGTAGATTTCCGATGCCCACCCAAAGGCTCTCCTGCCAATCAATGCGAAGTGTTCGCAGCCAATCATGGCCCAAGAGGTTGGGCCCTGGCCCCAGTACCACTATTAGCGGCATCCACACTGTCTGCTGCCTCTGGGGCTCACGGTGGTTCCAATAATAATCAGTGGTTCCACGGTAAACGTCACCAATCTGGCCTCAGCATTACGCAGGTTCAATGGCAGGACCCCTGTGCAAAGTCAGTGGAAGGTCTGCTGAGCGATGACAGAGACGGCAGCCCCTGTGTCAATCCCCGTTACTACGGGGTGTCCAATTACCTGTAGTTTGACCGCTGGCTTGGCAACGCTGCCGGTATTCTCCGTCGTCACGCTGGTCTGTGATGGCCCTTGACCGTTGAGTCTGGTTGGTTGTTGCTTTGGCAGTGATCTGGTCATTTGAGTATTGCCTTGAGAGGGCGCTGGGTTCCAGTACGGCCGTCGACCAACACTATGGATGCTGTAGTCCATGGAATCTTGGAGTTCCTGAACCCCCTTCTCCACACTCTTGTGGTTCAATAGCTCGGTTCAGATCAAGCGTAGGCTCCGCAAACAGTTTCCTCTGAGTGACCATATTGTTAATTTCACACACCAGCCGATCTCTCAATAAAAGCAAATGACTGCGGATGCTGGAATCTGAAACCAAAGAGAAAACGCTGGAAAATCTCAGCAGGTCTGGCAGCATCTGTAGGGAGAGAAAAGAGCCGACGTTTCGAGTCCAGGCGACCCTTTGTCAAAGCCGATCCCTTAACATCTCTGGAAGGTATGGACCAAACTCACAATGCTCATCCAGCCTTCATAGTAGAGTCCAAAAGTTCCTAACTGACTCCCCTATAGTCCGCACAGCAGTTTTGAATCGGTACTGTTGCATAATCACGGACGGTTTCGGGTCGTAATGGTTAGCTACCAACTCCACCAACTCGGCAAAAGACTTTGAGTCCAGAGCCGCCGGTTAAGTGAGGCTTATAATATGGCGAAGGTTGGGGCCCAGCAGGCAGTCAGGACGATTACCTTCTGTCAGTCCATTCTACTAGCGCCGTTAGCCTGGAGAAAATACATAATTCACTCAGCGTACTGGGCTCAATCTTCCAGACCTGCATCGAAGGCATCTAACTTCCCAAAGAGCAACATTATTCACAAGTTACTGTATGGTAAAATCCAGGAGTGGCCGGGATGTCCAGAATCGGAATACCATTTTCTCTCACCTCGTTGCCAGTATAAAGTCTCAGGAGGCCCAACAATAGTGTGAACAGTCAGAAGAATCTGCCCGAATACAGTAAACACACACACACACACACACACAATACCACCAACATGGGGTCCCTGCCGGGGCCAGCCTTTATACAAGATAATTATGAGGCCCAGCTGGGTGGGCCTCTGCCCACCAGTGAGAAAGCTCACGTCCCGTGGGGAGATCAAGTTGGGTTTCCTCATGGGCCTCGTTGGGGGGGGGGGGGGGATCAGAGCGATCAGGCAATTTTATTCCAGATTTATTAACTGATTGGATTGAAATTCCTTCAGCTACCATGGTGGGGTTTAAACCGGCGTGTCTGGATGATTGGGCTGGGTCTGTGGATTACTAGTCCAGCCGCTGGTAGCTGGTCACAGGTCTGAATACCAGTGGGTCCTGTAGCCTTGTGGTTAGTTGACGCTCTAGTGGTTCAAAGTGTATCAAATTGATGAAGCACCGACGATGGAGCAATTTGAGATGATGAATTAAAAGCCTCATACAACATTAAACGACAACTAAAGCTGAGCACCGCAAATGCTGGAAATCCAAAATAACAAGAATGAAAATTGCGCCAATCCGTAACTTCAGGGAATTTTGCAGCGCCCGTCCAGGATCGTGGGGTTTGCTCATTGGTTTGAACAAACCAGGAACAGGTCGGTCAAGTAAGAGTGACTTTTGCTCCTCATGCCAGCCCTGAACACTTCCTCACGCAGGAAGCATCTTTTCTGTAAAATGCTCCCCCTCATCGAGGAAATTAAATTTCCTTGTTTCCAAATTCACTTTTCAATTTGATTCCACCCCCCTCCCCCCCTCTCCCCTCCCTCTCCCCTCCCCCCCCCTCCCTCTCCCCTCCCCCCCTCTCCCCTCCCCCCCCCCCCTCCCCTCCCCCCTCCCCCTCTCCTCCCCCCTCTCCCCCCTCTCCTCCCCCCTCTCCCCCCTCTCCTCCCCCCTCCCCCCCCCTCCCCCCCTCTCCCCCCCCCCTCCCCCCCCCCTCTCCCCCCCCCTCCCCCCCTCTCCTCCCCCCCTCCCCCCCTCTCCTCCCCCCCTCCCCCCCTCTCCTCCCCCCCTCTCCTCCCCCCCTCCCCCCCCTCCTCCCCCCCTCCCCCCCTCTCCTCCCCCCCTCCCCTCCCCCCCTCTCCTCCCCCCCCTCCCCCCCTCTCCTCCCCCCCTCCCCCCCTCTCCTCCCCCCCTCTCCTCCCCCCCTCTCCTCCCCCCCTCCCCCCCTCTCCTCCCCCCCTCCCCCCCTCTCCTCCCCCCCTCTCCTCCCCCCCTCCCCCCTCTCCTCCCCCCCTCCCCCCCCCTCCCCCCCCTCCCCCCCCTCCCCCCCTCTCCTCCCCCCCTCTCCTCCCCCCTCCCCCCCTCTCCTCCCCCCCTCCCCCCTCTCCTCCCCCCCTCCCCCCCCCCTCCCCCCCTCCCCCCCTCTCCTCCCCCCCTCCCCCCCTCTCCTCCCCCCCTCTCCTCCCCCCCCTCCCCCCCTCTCCTCCCCCCCTCCCCCTCCCCCCCTCCCCCCCTCCCCCTCCCCCCCCCCCCTCCCCCTCCCCCCCTCCCCCCTCCCCCTCCCCCCCTCCCCCCCTCCCCCTCCCCCCCTCCCCCCCTCCCCCTCCCCCCCTCCCCCCCCCCCCCCCTCTCCTCCCCCCCTCCCCCTCCCCCCCCCACCCCCAACGCCCAGGTTCCTTTTTAGGCAGGAGACAGGACAGGAGGTGACAGAGTGAGTTAGCCTGCTGCCCGCTCATCTGGGAGACCTGGTTGGCTAATGGTCCAGTTCTGTCATTTTTTCTGACAGGTGTCGGGAGCCCCAGGTGCAGTGAGTTCACACAGATCTTAATGGATGGCAGCCTGCGGAAGAAAGTCTCCTCACAAGCTGGCATCAATTAGCGCTAATTGGCCAATCTCCCAGGGCGAACAGGTCGGGACGAAGGTGGCCGGGATTCAGATTGAAGCAGTCACTGCTCTGCCGAGGTTAGCGCTCCTTGTTCGACGGCGTCGGGAGAACGACCATTCCTGCACGGTCCGTCTGGCTGGGGAGTCGCTTTATGCTGATAGCAAGAATAAAGCTCTCACTTCCCAGCGTGAGTGTCCCCTTATCTTCAACTCACCCTTCAAACAACTTTTAATGAATCATAGGATCAGGCAGCGCAGAATGGAGTCCATTCAGCCCATCGTACCTCTGCTTCCTCTTTTGAAAGAGATGTCCAATTATTCCCAAACTTTCTGGCACTTTCACCAGTGGCCCACAGAATGTTTCCTTTTCAACGATTTGTCCAATTCTCTTATGAAAGTTAATATTGGGCATAATTCTACCAACTGGGGACTGAGTCCCGAGGTTGGGGGGGGTGGGGGGAGGGAACAGTTTGCGGGAACCTGGAATGTTTCCCTTTATGGGAGGCCGGTTGGCGAACACGCCAAATCCTCCAGCCCCTGCCTCGTCAATCATGCAGAGGATGTTTTTTACACTGTATTCCGTGGCAGGGCAGGCATGGAGGGCGTGTAGTCCGCCGTCCTAACCGGGCGACACGTTGAAAAGACGCCCAACATCACCTACCCGCTATTAAAGAAAGAAGGTGGACCACCCTGAAAATGAAGATAGATCCCTGGGGAGCACTCTGAGACCGGAAGGTGAAGCTCCTGAGAAAGAAGATGGATCTCCTGAAACGTTCTGAGGCTGGAAGGTGGACCCCCTCCGGGACACCGAATCTGGAAGGTTCCGCCGTAGATGCTCCCTTCACTCCCACTGCTGTGTTCCAGGGGCCAGGGCTGCGGGCGGCTTCCATCCTCAACTCCAGAGGCAGCCCCAGGCCTCGCTCAGAACAGTTCCGGCATCCGCACACCACACTGTTCCAAGCGTGTTCCGTGGCGGCAGGTTTAGCACTGCGGAGAATTGGGCCTGGTTGGTCAGACCTTCAACTGGATCCCGTTAGCGGGAGACAAATGAGTTTCACAATGGCCTCCAGTAGGTTTTCCAATCTGCCATGGGCGGGCACCAGCGGAAGACCCCGCTGTAAATTCACGCAGGTCTGGAAACAATTATTGGGCCCTTGCGGAATTCCCTCTCCCCTCCCCCGCCTGCCACTGAACCCGCCAATTGGGGTTTAGAAGAACTCCACCCTTTGACTCTGCCGCCACTATCCTTTCAGGCAATGTAGGCCAGAGCATTGCCAGGCCCATTCAATAAAATCTCATCACCCTCTGATTCTTTTGACTATCACCTTTGATGTGTGTAAGCTGGTTAGCAACTCTCCAGCCAGTGCAACTCATTTCTCCTTAGCTACTCTATCAAGAGCTCTCATAATTTTGAGCATGTCTATTAAAACATTCCTTAACCTTCTATGCCACAAGGAAAACAATCCCAGATTCTAAGTGAGAAGGAGACAGAATCGTCTCGATACAATGTCCTCTCATACCTCACAAAGTGTTTCCTGGAAGGTCAAATGCTTTACAAAGTGGAGACTGATTTTGCAGAGCGAAAAAAAAAGCAGCAATCCTGCACTAGATTCCTCTGGAATGAGCGGCCAATCTGTGGCAATCTTACTCGAGGACCAGGACACAAGATGAGCTCCCGGTTCTTCCAACCATTCTGGCCCAATGGAACCTCCCCTCCAACAATGCAGCACTCCCTCAGTTATGAATTGGGCTGTTGGACTCGAGTCTGTGCCTTCATATCCTCGAGTCATAGAATCCCTACAGTGCAGAAGGAGGCCATTCGGCCCATCGAGTCTGCACCGACCCCTCCGAAAGAGCACCCCACCCAGGTCCACTCCCCCGCCCAATCCCCTTAATTCTGTAACCTAACCGTCACATCCCTGGACACGAAAGGGCAATTTAGCATGCCAATCCACCTAACCTGCACATCTTTGGGGCGTGGGAGGAAACCGGAGCACCCGGAGGAAACCCACGCAGACACGGGTTTGACATTATGAGAATGTTCAAAATACAAAGGGTTAATGCCATATCATAATTAACCACTAGATGGAGCTAGATGCAGAACTATATAAAGCACTGACTCACAGAGCTTCTGGGAGAGAGCAGGAGGAGAGCGAGAGAGAGCAGTGATAGTGAGGACAAGACAGTTATAGATAGAGTGTAGACACCAGTGTTAGTTGAGTGTAGACTACAGATTACTAGACTATTGTTTACTACAAGAGTAAGTGATCGAGCTTTAATAAGTAGTGTAAATAAATATTAATTTTATTAATGAATTTAGCTTCTGTGGTATTTGTGAAAACTACAATATCCATTCTGATAACAAGAATCACAAAGAACACCACAACTGGGAGAACGTGCAAACTCCACAGTCACCCAAGGCCAGAATCAGACCCTGGCGCTATGAGGCAGCAGTGATAACCACCGTTGCTGCTCACAGTCTCCTGACTCAAAATATTGAAGGTGGCACGGCGGTGATGTCGGAACTAAAATGTCTTCTGACCTCGTCTGAATTTTTGCAGCTGCAGAGGAGCCGTCGTTAATCGCTTTACATTGAGAAACACAAAGCAGAGAAAAATAAATAGTGCAAGATTTAAAAATAGCTCACCCGTTCAGGGAGGCCCGAGTTTAGGGGCAAATGAATAGTCAATGCAACTTGTATTACATTCGGAGAATTTTGTCCTGAAGCTGGACTAGACCTGGCCGTCACAAAAAAAAGACAACGTTGTTCTGGAGAAAGTAGAAATCACAAGAACTGGTTGGCTTCAGTCCAGTGAAGAATGAATACACTTTTATTGCAGCCTGACACACTAACAAACAACCTCCCTCATTGTATTGGCTGCAATAGATTGCCATTGTAAATCTTAACCCTTTACGGCTGGGTAATCTGAGCTGGGCCAACTGATGATTTCCAGTCAGCAGAAGGAAAATTAAAGGACTTTCCGGAATAGGAATGTCTTGCTTTTTCTTTCCATCTCTGTCTCCTGCCTCTCGTACTCCGATCTTTCTTCCACCGCCTTATTTCTGTTTCTGTACTTGATTCATTTCCTTTCTCCACCATTCCTCTGTTGCTCAATCCTTACTTCTGACTGATTAAGGAGAGGTTGATCGTTGGCCTCGTGTCTCACCAAGGTCAGAGGTTAACCCTCCTCCCCACTACCAGCTCGGTTTTCCGGTAGGTCATGGGGTCATTAGGACATAGAAGGAGGTCAGTCAGTCTGTCAAGTCCACGTCGATTCTCTGTGGACCAAACCAATTGGTCCCAAGACCCTACTCTGTCCCACAGCCCAGTATTAAGTTTATTTGCCTCAGACTCCTGAATGACCCTTATGGACCGATCTGATCTCTTCACACATCTTCTCTACTGAGTAGTACTGCCCTCCTGTGTGCGTCACCTGATGCCTGTGTCTACTTATTTACATTGTATATTTATGTTTACCCAATGTATTTTCTTTTCATGTATGGAATGATCTGTCTGAACTGTATACAGAACAATACTCTTCACTGTACCTCGGTACACGTGACAATTAACAAATCCAAAACAGTCAATTTGAAATCAATTCATCATCTCTGCCCCCCCCCCCCCCGGTCTCGTGGGCAGCGAGTTCCAGGTCATTGTCACTGGCTGTGCAAAATAAAATGCTTCCTCACGTTCCCTCCTGTACCTCTCACCCAAAAGCTTAAACATCCGTCTCCTCTGAGTTCCTTGTGCCATCAGCTAGCGGGGACAGATGTTCTTTACGCTCCCAAGATGTTACAGAGCCAAAGGAGGCAGGAGCAGCTGCACGGCAAGCTGCCCTCGCTCCGGCACATTATCTGGAAGCTTCATTCAGTCAGTGTGTCAGTAATGATGCTGAGTTGGCTGCCTGGGATGACTGAGATGGGAGTTGGAGACGCGCATCTTCGCTCTAAGCCAATGCAGTCATACTCACAGCTTGACTGAAGACTGAAACTTTTCCACCTCATTGCACTTCAACGGCATTGCCACATACAATATTACTGAATACATGAGTCTGGTCCAGTTGCATAAACCTCCAACACAAGGGTCCAGAAATACTGTGAAACCATGCCGGAATCTGGAATATTCTCCCTCAAAGGGCGGGAATGCTGGGAGCTTCCAATTCATAGATAGATAGAATTTTGGTAGCTACGGGTCCCAGGAGATACAGTGCAATAGCAGGTCACATGGTACGGGGGCCAGAACAGCCATGTTCTACTTGATTGGTGGTACAGGCCTGAGGGCCTGGGAAGCTACTGCTGCCGTGGTCTTTGCCGAAGAGCCGCTGGAGATCTGCGTTCACATTGCCAACCTAATCTGCAGCCTCTGTGGGGCTGCCACCCCCACATGACCACCGCTGCCCCCTGACCCCATCCACTCGTATTGCCTTCAAGGAGGTGGTATAAGGCCATAGGACCATTAGAGGTAGTCGCAGAAATAGGCCTTTCAACCCATTGAGTCTGCAACACCATTCAATGAGATAATGACTAGTTTGATATGATAATCCTCAACTCCACTTCCCACCTTATCCTCATGATCCTTGATTCCCATATTGATTTCATTCCAAGGCTGACACAATCTGGGCCTATCTGCCGGGAACAAAGGTACAGGTATAGGCCATTCAGCCCTTTGTGTCCATTCTGCCAATAGATTATCACATGGCAGACCAGACCTATTTCATTATTTATGAATTTCTCATGGGATGTAGGCACCCCTGGCAAGGCCAGCATTTAATACCCATCTCTAATTGCTCTTCAAAGGTGTACCTTCTTTAGAGGTGTTATTAATGTAAGAAATTATCAGGTGTTATATTTTATATTTTTTGCAGTAATGCTATTAAAACCTGGGTTAAGATGCAAACAGACAGTATGATTGCTAGAGCTGTGAATGAGGTGTCATAAAAGTGAGCTAATCATTGATTTGTAGGAGACGTCATCTGCTGACAGATCTTGAGAAACATTTACTTGTTTACAGATAGCTAGCTAATGGAATATTGTTGAGGTTGAAGGACCCCTGTGGTATTGATAATTTATCATAAGTATTTTATTTGGCCCTGGATAAACAAGTCAAGGGACATTTTGTAAGAAGAGACAAAAGAATGCCATAAGCTTTGGGTATAGATGATGTAATTATATGGGCGGCACGGTAGCACAGTGGTTAGCACTGTTGCTTCACAGCACCAGGGACCTGGGTTTGATTCCCGCCTGAGTCACTGTGTGGAGTCTGCACATTCTCCCCGTGTCTGCATTGGTTTCCTCCGGGTGCTTATGGTTTCCTCCCACAAGTCCCGAAAGACGTGCTTGTTAGGTGAATTGGGCATTCTGAATTCTCCCTCTGTGTACCCGAACAGGCGCCGGAGTGTGGCGACGAGGGGCGTTTCACAGTAACTTCACTGTAGTGTTAATGTAAGGTTACTTGTGACAATGATAAAGATTATTATTATTATTATTAATGGGATGAGCCAGGTCTGTTAAAGAGTCGGTAGGTCCCAGAATTCTAATCTGAACAGAGGGGTTTCAGTGTGGTCGGGAAAGATTTTCTCGCCAACGATTCTGCACAGACGGAAGCCAATAAAACCCTGTTTGTTAACTTTATTCATGAGTTGTATTTGAAATAGATTGCTTTGTTTAATTGGAATATAGTGGCAGGTTTAGAAAGCAAGTTAAGGTTTTGGCTTAAGAACTGTTGCAACTGTAAAGCTATTTCTTTGTTGCTAATGTGATTAATTATGTGATTAAATTAAAGTTTGTTTTAATATAAAAGATACCCATTAGTCAGAGTTATCACTCCTGTGGCACAGTAACATTTCCTCACAGTTTTACAAGTTGAAAATAGTTGGGTTCTTGTCCAGAATCCTAACAGAGGTCAGTTAAGAGTAAACCACATTGCTGTGGGTCTGGAGTCACATGTAGGCCAGACCAGGTAAGGACGGCAGATTTCCTTCCCTAAAGGACATTAGTGAACCAGTGGGTTTTTAACAAAAATCAATGATCATTCCAAGGTCACCAGTCCTGAGACTTCCTTTCAATTCCAGATTTTTAAAAAATCAATCGATTGAATATTTTTTATTAATTAATTGAATTTAAATTCCTCCAGATGCCATGAGCTCAGGGCATTAGCCTAGGCCTCTGGATTACTAATCCAGTGACACCACTGTCCGCCCATTTACCCTAACATTTATCCAAGTATTGCTCCTTATCCTTGAAACCCATATCTACCAAAGGTTTAGGTCCACTAGCCGAATCCATTCAACCAGGAAAATCTAAGGGCAGCGTGGTGGCCTAGTGGTTAGCACAACCGCCTCACGGCGCTGAGGTCCCAGGTTCGATCCCGGCTCTGGGTCACTGTCCGTGTGGAGTTTGCACATTCTCCCCGTGTCTGCGTGGGTTTCGCCCCCACAACCCAAAAATGTGCAGAGTAGGTGGATTGGACACGCTAAATTGCCCCTTAATTGGAAAAAAATAATTGGGTAATCTAAATTTAAAAAAAAAACCAGGAAAATCTAGCTGGGCCAATTTAAGCTAGTTGAATGAATGATGTACTGATGCTGGTAATGATGTGCATCCTGGTGGGGAGCTGTTTCGCTCACCCGGCTAGACAGCCAAAGCCAGCCGATTCCCGTACTGGCCGAGGTTATCCATGAAGGCCTCGCCTTCTCAACCTTGCCCTTCGCCTGAGGTTAAACCACCACCGGTCAGCTCTTCCTCCTCTGAGGGGAAAGCAGCCTGCGGTCATCTGGGACTACGGCGACTTTACCTTTACATCCTGGTGGGTTGGGGAAAGGGGGCTGTGAAGAAAGGCAATAATCTATTTGGAACCTTCTTTCAATGTCAGAGGCACCACATGTTTGCGTGCTATTGCTGACGATGATGACCTGATCATGGCTGTCTCTGGGATCTTACTGTGTACTTCGGGACACCCTGAGGTCATTCTAGGTATGATACAAATACAAGTCTTTGTTCCCTGTACGGGGCCAACACCACCTCATATATATGTTGCACTCAGCGGATACTTTAATTAGAAATCGTGGTTTCCCAGGGCAAGGTTAAGCAAAGAGATAGACGATCTTCCCCCAATTACTACATTGAGAATGTTGTCTGTGAATATAAATATTAATATGCACATGCAGCAATTAATATTTGACTCGCACTATTTGGCTAAGGTGAGAATAGAAGCTCATCATTTTCAGCTCAATCAATGAACGTTAGTAGGCAGACACATTCATCTGTACGCAGGCCAAGAATGTATCGTTTAAGTTCAGTTGCCATCAGCAGAGACTGGCTCACATCCATTATATTAACATGTCAGATAATCAATTTGTGCTGAGTCTTTTCTTGGGAGAAACAAGCCAGTATTTACTATCACGCAGGAGCCAGTACAAAGAGTATAATGACCCTTTCAGAGACTTTATAACTCGGCTCGCAGAGGCACATCTTTCCTGCTTAATACCTGCCAATACATTTGATGATTGCCTCAGTCACGCCGGCTGTGAATCCTCAACATCGCCGGGTCAGTTTATTTTACAGAAACAAACCTGAGCTGTGCATCAATTCCGAATCGTTAATTGAACGCGTTACCTTCAAATTGTTATGATAGAAACACTAGGGATCTGATGTAATCCATGAATCACAGGCGGAGAAGCCTCTTCGCCTGTTTTGTTTCCCACCCATCCAGAGTATGGGGTTGAAACCCTGCCCCAGTTCCTCAGTCAGTCAGGCGACTTGCTCCCTGGCTGCCCAGCTGGGCTTCAGTGACTCCCACAGTCCTCAGGATTCTTCCGAGCCTCAGCCCCACTCCCTGACATCAGCCGCTTTGAGGCCTGCTCCACAAATATATTCAGAGAGCAAAGGAAATACTCTTAAAATCATTTGCAGCATTTAAATCTATTTCTTTAGGAAAGCTGAAGGCCTTTTTTTTTTGCCTTGCAGCACCATTGGTTATGTTGAGTTGGGGTATCATGGGATTCCTACTGGAGAGTCAGGGGCTATTGTCACAAAGATACAGGGCGAGATTTACCGCCCCTCCTGCCACGTGCTTTGTCGCTCCTGACTGCAGGATATTCTGGTCCTGCCCTTGTCAACAGGTTTTCCTGCTGCCCGCAAACAGCTCGCCACCTCCCACTGTC
Organism: Scyliorhinus canicula; assembly: GCF_902713615.1. Taxonomy (NCBI): domain Eukaryota; kingdom Metazoa; phylum Chordata; class Chondrichthyes; order Carcharhiniformes; family Scyliorhinidae; genus Scyliorhinus; species Scyliorhinus canicula. The sequence goes on from NC_052149.1 coordinate 15,085,546, forward strand.
GAGAAACACGTAGCCCAGCGACTGAAGAATCCCACCCGTGATATCTACAATGCTTGCGAAGAAGGACAAGTTCACCTAAGGGCCTAGCATATACGAGCATAAGGTATAGGGTGGCATGATAGCACAATGGTTAGCACTGTTGCTTCGCAGCGCCAGGGTCCCAGGTTCGATTCCCCGCTTGGGTCACTGTCTGTGCGGAGTCTGCACGTTCCCCCCGTGTCTGCGTGGGTTTCCTCCGGGTGCTCCGGTTTCCTCCCACAAGTCCCGAAAGACATGCTGTTAGGTGAATTGTACATTCTGAATTCTCCCTCTGTGTAACCGAACAGGCGCCGGAATGTGGTGACTAGGGGCTTTTCACAGTGACTTCATTGCAGTGTTAATGTAAGCTAATTGTGACGATTATGAAGGTTATTATTATAGTGTTGACCTGATTATGTTTGCTTCATTTAATTTGTTCCATATACATTACAGTCTGTGTTTTGTTTTTTAAAACGTGAACTCTTGCGGGGTACTTTCAGTGATGAAAATAAGGTGTTCAGATTTCCCTTTAAATATTAGTTGTCCCTTCCGAGATTGTAAAAATATAAAGATGAAAAAGATGGCGAAGGTACAAAATGTTTCCAAAATTTTGGAGCAGGCATTATATATTACCTCTCAGACTTGCGCCAAGTTAATGGCCCGTGCCCAACAATTCTGACAACTGAGAGGCTGCTTAGGCAGGGTCAGAGGTCACTGAGAGCCATTCACATTGTGTGGGACTGACTGCAGTCACATGTCGGCCAGACGGAGTAGGGGTAGCGGGGTCACATGTCAGTCAGAGCTGGTAGATTCCCTTTCCGAGAGAGCATTAGTGAACCTGTTGGATTTTTTTTAAACAGCTCCTTCCTGGTGCCAAACCGCAAATTCATTAAGTTATTGAATTCAACTATTGCCCAACTTCCCACGGCAGATGGCTTGATTCCCAGTCCCATGCTATAACTATGCCGATTGTTATCGTTTTTCTCTGTTGACCAGGAGGCTAGTAAGGGTTGTTTGGTCACCATTTAATGTTCAGGGTGGCACTGGTTACAGATTCAAGAGTTAGAATCATAGAATTTCTACCGTGTAGAAGGTAAGCCATCCGGCCCATCGAGCCTGCATCGCCGGCAAATCCCCGGGCGTGGGTGCTCTGCCGGTGGAACGGAGAATCCCGACAGCGGAGAATCCAGCCTGATGGGTACCACATTCAGAGAGATAAGGGAGAACCGTTAGCAGGCTGTCTCCATTCTGTGCTGCATCTGTCGGTGAGGCCTAGTCACAGAGGCAGAGAAGGTAAAATTGAGAGGTTCTGATTTTACTATGGTGCCACAGGTGCACTCTCGTTGTTCATTGCTGATGTGCGGTTGTTAATGTACACATGTGCGTTCAGGAGGTCTGATCTGTTTGTATTGCGCCTGCTAGTTTGTGCAACCCCTCTATTCAAGGGGACAACCTAGGGTCCGTGTTCCCCATAATCAACAGTGCGGAGGGAGGCATCAATTTTTGGCAGGGTCCTTGTCAGCCATGTGCGGAAAGCCTCCCAAGCACACAATCCTCTGCCCTTCACACCTTCTTCAAACAAAACACTTTTGTAAAGTTGGAACTGCATGTCATGTTCTGTAGACTGGTCTAAGTAAATGGTGAACTACAGAACAAATTTAAATAATTTAGTATTTAACATTGCGTGATTAAGGTAACTAAGATAAATAAAATAATGAACTACTAATGCTAATCAACTATTGTAGAGCTACTGCAAACTACATCTGTCTCCGAGCACGACCTACTCCCAACTCCCACAACCAGAGTCACGTGGTGGGTTAACACTGCCACCTAGTGGTCAGTGGTCGTGCATATCATTATGTAAATAACTGCTTCATGCATATCATCACTCTGCTCGCGAGGGTTTCCCCTTCAGTTGAGTTGACCTGCAGTTCGCCCAGCTGTTGTGTGTGTCCTAACTCTTATCCAGCATTTCCACAGGTGGACTTTTTGGCACTGGAAAGGTATGGAACAACCGTGGTCCATGTGTCCTTTCAGACATACCCCAATACCTTTTACCCTTCACCCGTTACTCAAAGTCTGCCCCCCTTCACCATTGGCCCCCCTCCCCGCAGTCACCATTAACTGCCCCCCCATTCCTTTCAGCCAATCAATGACTATCCACATCCCCTCCCTGCACACAAAGCCCACCCCAGTCACCGTGGAAATTCCCAAATCCTATTCTCCCCAACCCAAATATCCACATTTCATTTCGTGTCCTTCCAACAACCATCATACCACCAATTCCGCTGTTTTGCAACTCAGGATTCAATCCCTCAGACCTCTCCCTTTGAACACTAGCGCCACTCACACGCCCATTCTCAGAATCACAGAATAGTGCAGCACAGAAGAGGCCCTTCAGCCCATTGAATCTGCACCATTGCATGAAAATCACCTGACCTGCCTACCTAATCCCATTTGCCAGCATGTGGCCCATCTCCTTGAATGTTATGACGGGCCAAGTGCTCATCCAGGTATTTTTTAAATGATGTGAGGCAACCCGCCTCTACCTCCCTCCCAGGCAGGGCTTTCCAGACCATCACCACCCTCTGGGGAAAATGTTTTGCCTCAAATCCCCCCTAAACCTCCTGCCCCTCACCTTGAACCTGTGTCCCCCTCGTAACTGAGCCTTCAATTAAGGGGAACGGCTGCTCCCTAGCCACACCCCTCATAATCTTGCACACCTTGATCTGTTCGCCCCCGAGTCTTCTCTGCTCCAATGAAAACAACCCAACCCAATCTCTCGTCATAACTTAAATGTTCCATCCCAGGCAACATCCTGTTGAATCTCATCTGCACCCCCTCCAGTGCAATCACATCCTTCCTATAATGTGGTGACCAGAATTGAACACAGTACTCCATCTGTGACCTCACCAAAGTTCTAAACTACTCCAACATGACATCCCTGCTTTGGAAGCTATGCTTTGATGATAAAGGCAAGTGCCCCGTATATCTTTTTCATCACCCTATTAACCTACCATTCTTCCTTCAGAGATCTATGGACAACCATGCCAAGTTCCCTTTGTTCCTCAGAACTTCCCAGTGTCAGGCCATTCATTGAATATTTCCTTATTACATTACAGCTTCCTTCCAAAGTGTATCACCTCACAAACTTCAGGGTTAAATTCCATCTGCCACGTTTCTGCCCATTTGACCATCCTGTCTATATCTTCCTGTAACCCAAGACTCTCAACCTCACTGTTGACCACCCAGTAAATCTTTGTGTCATCCGTAAACTTACTGATCCTACCCCCTACATAGTCATCCATGTTGTTTATATAAATGATGAATAATAGGGGACCCAGCACAGATCCCTGTGGTACGCCACTGGACACTGGCTTCCAGTCACTAAAGCAGCTGCTGTCATCAGCCTCTGTCTCCTATAACTTGGCGAATTTTGAATCCACCTTATCAAGTTCCCCTGTATCCCATGTGCATTTGCCTTCTTTATAAGTCTCCCATGTGGGACCTTGTCAAAGGCTTTGCTGAAATCCATGTAAACTACATCAACTGCACTATCCTCCTGGTCACATGCTCAAAAATGTAATCAAATTTGTTGGGCATGATCACCCTCTGACAAAGCCATGCTGACTCTCCCTGATCAAACCTTGCCTTTCCAAGTGGAGATAGATTCTCTCCTTCAGAATTCTCTCCAATAGTTTCCCCACCACTGACATGAGACTCACTGGTCTGTAATTTCCTGGCTTATCTCTGCAACCTTTCTGAAATAGCGGGATCAGATAGCTGTTCCCCAGTCCTCTGGCATCTCCCCTGTGGCCAGAGAGGAATTACAAATTTGGGTCAGAGCCCCTGCAATCTCCTCCCTCACCTCCCACAGCATCCCAGGACACAATCCATCTGGATCTGGAGATTTGTCTACTTTTAAGTCTGCCAACACCTTCAACACCTTGTCACTCCCAATGACAATTTCCTTCCCTACAGCCCCCCATCATTGCTCCCATTTTTTTCTCTGCACGCTCCCACTTCTGCTCAAATTCTCCCCCTGAAGCCCCCCACTCAGGCTCTCATTCTCCCCCTGCATGCCGCCCCCCTCCCCCAGTCGAGCTCCCGTTCTCCCCCTGCAGGAGGACTTCAACATCTGCTCCAGGGTCCTCAAGCTGCTCTAACCCTCCACCCAGGTAAGTCCTGACGTGCGTCATATTGGGCCAGATGTGTTCTGGATCGGTCTGAAATCCCGCTGGCAGGGCAGATGTTTGGATGGGGGGATGGGGGAAATTCTGGTCAGCTGATCATTTGAATCCTAACAATGAGATGTAAACCGGCTTCCCCATGGCCTCTGCTGGGAATGGTGACCCACGATAGCCCACCTTGACGGTTGAGACTGCAGGTTTCCACCGTTACTTCCCACTTTCGGGGAAATGACTTTTCAGCTCCTGCCGTCTTGCCCACCCCCACGCAACACAAACCCCTCCGCTGGCAAGAAGGGGCAATTCCGCCAGTTGTCTCTGACCCAATATCTCAACAACCAGGTTTCAATCTCCTCTTGGAGCATCTGGGCAACACTCAATAGAATACGTATTGGATATGGCCGATGCAGTCGCTTGATGTGACATCTCAAAACATCTCCATGACTGTGGAAACCCTGAACAAACCGTGGAGCACATCGTAACATCTTGCCCTCGACTCAGGTTTTGGGGGCGATATCCTGAAGTCACATTGCTCTCCAGCAGGACATCAGGCTGGTTCGGGAACTTGGCATTAAAACTGGAACCACAACTTCTGCTCCTGAAACCATAAGACAGAAGAGGTCCACGACAGCACCAGCCTCCTCAAGACACCAGCTTTGAGATAGTTCTCTTCAAGCTACAATCAATTACAAACGAAACGGCTGTTGTCCTCGAGGATCCCTTACCCAATTGACGTGCTTCACATTTATCCCTCAACCAATAACACTAATACAGATTATCTGCCCCGTATCTGATTGCTGTCTTGCGTGATCTTGCTGTGCACAAATTGGCTGTCCCATTTCCGAAACTGCAACCGTGCGTATGCTTTGTGAGCACTTCATTGCTTCACTTAGTCGCAGATGGATGTCCTGACGTTGTGAAAGGCGTTAAAGAAATGCTAGTCATTTCTTCCTCTGCAGTGATAACATTGATTGGATCAGATTGAGCTTCTTGTATTATTGATTGATTTCAAATCTTAACGTGCACCAAAGCCCAATTGGGCTTGATTTGCTTTGCCAGCTCCTGACATTCACGATTCGCTTCAACTGAGAGCCTTATTGGTTCATCACTGCAGTGAGCACTTTCAGCAACTGTGTGTGCCTGGAAAAGACTATAATTTGCTAATTCTATCTGATTACTGGAGTGGGAAGGCTGAGGGTAAACTGCTAATGGCTGCATCGTCTCATTAGCAAAATGTTTGATTCCCACTTGAGACACGTTCACCAGGGTGAATTGATCTGGCTATTCTTTTTTAAAATCACTGAGCCAATCTGAATGGTGTACTGGAAACTGGAAACTTCTTTTGTAAACCAGAGCCACGCGTGCATTGTGGGGCTCTGCTGAATTGCTGGCAAGTCAGTGGGAAAGGACAGCACGGGGAGAGCAACGAAGGACGGAATGAGAATTCCTGTTCGGTCCTGATGTCATTCTGCCCATAATAAGCTTGTCCATTCAAATGGGCGGAAGCAAAGATCATGGGCTGGATTCTCCGCTTCCCATCGCCGCTCGCGGAGTTCCCGATGTGGCGGAAAATCCGGGATCGGCGGCGGGCACCGGCCCGTTTCCGATGATCCGGCTCCCTTCCCCGCTGGTGTCGGGATCGGGGTTTGCGCCCCACAGCAGCGGGAGGGTGCAAATGGGTCATTGAGTCCCATTTGAATCCAATTGCCATATTTTCTGGAGCCTCGTGATTCTCTGGCCCTCTGGGTCGGGAAACACGTGGCCGAGAGTTGGTGCTGGTCCTGACAAGCGGATCTTTCACACGGTGAATGTTGCAGTGGGCCAAGGGGGTACCTCTTTAAGGGAGTTTCCCCCAAAGTTCATTGGAGGGTCACTCCCCCCCCCCCAAATGCAAACATGCCCACCACAGCCCCACCAGATTCACCCCTCAGAGACCCCCACCACACCCCCACCAGATCCACCCATCAGAGACCCCCACCACACCCCCACCAGATCCACCCATCAGACTCCCACCACACCCCCACCAGATCCACCCATCAGAGACCCCCACCACACCCCCACCAGATCCACCCATCAGAGACCCCCACCACACCCCCACCAGATCCACCCATCAGAGACCCCCACCACACCCCCACCAAATCCACCCATCAGACACGCCCACCACACCCCCACCAGATCCACCCATCAGAGACCCCCACCACACCCCCACCAGATCCACCCATCAGAGACGCAAACCACACCCCCCACCAGATCACCCATCAGAGACGCCCACCACACCCCCACCAGATCCGCCCAACAGAGACCCCCACCACACCCCCACCAGATCCACCCATCAGAGACGCAAACCACACCCCCACCAGATCACCCATCAGAGACGCAAACCACACCCCCACCAGATCCGCCCAACAGAGACCCCCACCACACCCCCACCAGATCCGCCCAACAGAGACCCCCACCACACCCCCCCACCATGATCCACCCATCAAGACGCCCACCACAAACCCCACCAGATCCACCCATCAGAGACGCCCACCACACCCCCACCAGATCACCCATCAGAGAACTGCCCCACCACACCCCCACCAGATCCCCCATCAGAGACGCCCACCACACCCCCACCAGATCCACCCATCAGAGACGCCCACCAGATCCGCCCATCAGAGACGCCCACCAGATCCCCCATCAGAGACCCCCACCACACCCCCACCAGATCCACCCATCAGAGACGCCCACCACACCCCCTCCAGATCCACCCATCAGAGACCCCCACCACACCCCCACCAGATCCACCCATCAGAGTCCCCCACCACACCCCCACCAGATCCACCCATCAGAGACCAAACCACACCCCACCAGATCACCACCATCAGAGACCCCACCCACACCCCCACCAGATCCACCCATCAGAGACCCCCACCACACCCCCACCAGATCCACCCATCATAGACGCAAACCACACCCCCACCAGATCACCCATCAGAGACCCAACCACACCCCCACCAGATCCACCATCATAGACCCCCACCACACCCCCCCAGATCCACCCATCAGAGACCCCCACCAGATCCACCCATCAGAGACGCAAACCACACCCCCACCAGATCCACCCATCAGAGACCCCCACCACACCCCCACCAGATCACCCATCAGAGACGCCAACCACACCCCCACCAGATCCACCCATCAGAGACCCCCACCACACCCCCACCAGATCCACCCATCAGAGACCCCCACCACACCCCCACCAGATCCGCCCATCAGAGACCCCCACCACACACCCACCAAATCCACCCATCAGACACGCCCACCACACCCCCACCAGATCCACCCATCAGAGACCCCCCACCACACCCCCACCAGATCCACCCATCAGAGACGCAAACCACACCCCCACCAGATCACCCATCAGAGACGCCCACCACACCCCCACCAGATCCGCCCAACAGAGACCCCCACCACACCCCCACCAGATCCACCCATCAGAGACGCAAACCACACCCCCACCAGATCACCCATCAGAGACGCAAACCACACCCCCAACCAGATCCGCCACCACAGAGACCCCCACCACACCCCCACCAGATCCGCCCACACAGAGACCCCCACCAACACCCCCACCAGATCCACCCATCAGAGACGCCACACCACAACCCCACACCAGAGTCCACCCATCAGAGAGCCCACCAACCCCCACCAGATCCACCCATCAGAGACGCCCACCACACCCCCACCAGATCCACCCATCAGAGACGCCCACCACACCCCCACCAGATCCACCCATCAGAGACGCCCACCAGATCCGCCCATCAGAGACGCCCACCAGATCCACCCATCAGAGACCCCCACCACACCCCCACCAGATCCACCATCAGAGACGCCCACCACACCCCCTCCAGATCCACCCATCAGAGACCCCCCACCACACCCCCACCAGATCCACCCATCAGAGTCGCCCCCAACCACACCCCCACCAGATCCACCCATCAGAGACGCAAACCACACCCCCACCAGATCACCCATCAGAGACCCCCACCACACCCCCACCAGATCCACCCATCAGAGACCCCCACCACACCCCCACCAGATCCACCCATCAGAGACGCAAACCACACCCCCACCAGATCACCCATCAGAGACGCCAACCACACCCCCACCAGATCCACCCATCAGAGACCCCCACCACACCCCCACCAGATCCACCCATCAGAGACCCCCACCAGATCCACCCATCAGAGACGCAAACCACACCCCCACCAGATCCACCCATCAGAGACCCCCACCACACCCCCACCAGATCACCCATCAGAGACGCCAACCACACCCCCACCAGATCCACCCATCAGAGACCCCCACCACACCCCCACCAGATCCACCCATCAGAGACCCCCACCACACCCCCACCAGATCCGCCCATCAGAGACCCCCACCACACACCCACCAGATCCACCCATCAGAGACGCAAACCACACCCCCGCCAGATCACCCATCAGAGACGCCCACCACACCCCCACCAGATCCACCCATCAGAGACGCCCACCACACCCCCACCAGATCCACCCATCAGAGACGCCCACCACACCCCCCCACCAGAATCCACCCATCAGAGACGCAAACCACACCCCCACCAGATCCACCCATCAGAGACGCCCACCACACCCCCACCAGATCCACCCATCAGAGACGCAAACCACACCCCCACCAGATCCACCCATCAGAGATGCCCACCAGATCCACCCATCAGAGACACCCACACCACACCCCCACCAGATCCACCCATCAGAGACCCCCACCACACCCACCCCACCAGATCCACCCATCAGAGACCCCCACCACACCCCCACCAGATCCCCCATCAGTGACCCCCACCACACCCCCACCAGATCCACCAATCAGAGACTCCCACCACACCCCCACCAGATCCACCCATCAGAGACTCCACCACACCCCACCAGATCCACCCATCAGAGACCCCACCACACCCCCACCAGATCCACCCATCAGAGATGCCCACCACACCCCCACCAGATCCACCCATCAGAGACCCCCACCACACCCCCACCAGATCCACCCATCAGAGACGCCCACCACACCCCCACCAGATCCACCCATCAGAGACCCCCACCACACCCCCACCAGATCCACCCATCAGAGACGCCCACCACACCCCCACCAGATCCACCCATCAGAGACGCCCACCACACCCCCACCAAATCCCACCATCAGAGACCCCACCACACCCCCACCGATCCACCCATCAGAGACGCCCACCACACCCCCAACCAGATCCACCCATCAGAGACGCCCACCACACCCCCACCAGATCCAACCCATCAGAGACGCCCACACACACCCCCACCAGATCCACCCATCAGAGACGCCCACCAGATCCGCCCATCAGAGACCCCCACCACACCCCCACCAGATCCACCCATCAGAGACGCAAACCACACCCCCGCCAGATCACCCATCAGAGACGCAAACCACAAACCCACCAGATCCACCCATCAGAGACGCCCACCACACCCCCACCAGATCCACCCATCAGAGACCCCCCACACCCCCACCAGATCCACCCATCAGAGACGCCCACCACACCCCCCCAGATCCACCCATCAGAGACGCAAACCACACCCCCACCAGATCCACCCATCAGAGACGCCCACCACACCCCCACCAGATCACACCATCAGAGACCCACCACACCCACCAGATCACCCATCAGAGACGCCCACCACACCCCACCAGATCCACCCATCAGAGACCCCCACCACACCCCACCAGATCCACCCCATCAGAGACCCCACCACACCCCACCAGATCCCAACAGAGACGCAAACCACACCCCCACCAGATCACCCATCAGAGACCCCCACACACCCCCACCAATCCACCCATCAGAGACCCCCACCACACCCCCACCAGATCCACCCATCAGAGACCCCACCACACCCCACCAGATCACCCATCGAGACGCCCACCACACCCCCCAGATCCCCATCAGAGACCCCACCACACCCCCACCAGATCCACCCATCAGAGACGCAAACCACACCCCCACCAGATCACCCATCAGAGACCCCCACCACACCCCCACCAGATCCACCCATCAGAGACCCCCACCACACCCCCACCAGATCCACCCATCAGAGACCCCCACCACACCCCCACCAGATCCCACCATCAGAGACGCAAACCACACCCCCACCAGATCACCCATCAGAGACGCCCACCACACCCCCACCAGATCCACCCATCAGAGACGCCAACCACACCCCCACCAGATCCGCCCAACAGAGACCCCCACCACACCCCCACCAGATCCACCCATCAGAGACCCCCACCACACCCCCACCAGATCCACCCATCAGAGACGCCCACCACACCCCCACCAGATCCACCCATCAGAGACGCAAAACACTCCCCCACCAGATCCACCCATCAGAGACCCCACCACACCCCCACCAGATCCACCCATCAGAGACGCCCACCACACCCCCACCAGATCCACCCATCAGAGACCCCCACCACACCCCCACCAGATCCACCCATCAGAGACGCCCACCACACCCCCACCAGATCCACCCATCAGAGACCCCCACCACACCCCCGCCAGATCCGCCCATCAGAGACGCCCACCACACCCCCACCAGATCCACCCATCAGAGACGCCCACCACACCCCCACCAGATCACCCATCAGAGACGCCCACCACACCCCCACCAGATCCGCCCATCAGAGACCCCCACCACACCCCCACCAGATCCACCCATCAGAGACGCAAACCACACCCCCGCCAGATCACCCATCAGAGACGCCCACCACACCCCCACCAGATCCACCCATCAGAGACGCCCACCACACCCCCCACCAGATCCACCCATCAGAGACGCCCACCACACCCCCCACCAGATCCACCCATCAGAGACGCAAACCACACCCCCACCAGATCCACCCATCAGAGATGCCCACCACACCCCCACCAGATCCACCCATCAGAGATGCCCACCAGATCCACCCATCAGAGACCCCCCACCACACCCCCCACCAGATCCACCCATCAGAGACCCCCACCACACCCCCACCAGATCCACCCATCAGAGACCCCCACCACACCCCCACCAGATCCACCCATCAGTGACCCCCACCACACCCCCACCAGATCCACCAATCAGAGACTCCCACCACACCCCCACCAGATCCACCCATCAGAGACTCCACCACACCCCCACCAGATCCACCCATCAGAGACCCCACCACACCCCCACCAGATCCACCCATCAGAGACCCCCCACCACACCCCACCAGATCCACCCAATCAGAGACGGCCCACCACACCCCCACCAGATCCACCCATCAGAGACCCCCACCACACCCCCACCAGATCCACCCATCAGAGACCCACACCAACCCCCACCAGATCCCACCATCAGAGACCCCACCACACCCCCACCAGATCCACCCATCAGAGACGCAAACCACACACCCCACCAGATCCACCCATCAGAGACGCCCACCACACCCCCACCAGATCCACCCATCAGAGACGCCCCACCACACCCCCACCAGATCCACCCATCAGAGACGCCCACTCACACCCCCACCAGATCCACCCATCATAGACCGCCAACACACCCCCACCAGTCCACCCAATCAGAGAACCCCACCACACCCCCACCAGATCCACCCATCAGAGACCCCACCACACCCCACCAGATCCACCCATCAGAGACGCCCACCAGATCCGCCCACCACACCCCCACCAGATCACCCATCAGAGACGCCCACCCCACCCCCACCAGATCCACCCATCAGAGACGCAAAACCACACCCCCACCAGATCCACCCATCAGAGAATGCCCAACCGCACCCCCACCAGATCCACCCATCAGAGACCCCACCAGATCCACCCATCAGAGACCCCCACCACACCCCACCAGATCACCCATCAGAGACCCCCACCACACCCCACCAGATCCACCCATCAGAGACCCCACCACACCCCCACCAGATCCGCCCAACAGAGACCCCCACCACACCCCCACCCAATCCACCCATCAGAGACCCCCACCACACCCCCACCAGATCCACCCATCAGAGACCCCCACCACACCCCCACCAGATCCACCCATCAGAGACGCAAACCACACCCCCACCAGATCCACCCATCAGAGACGCCCACCACACCCCCTCCAGATCCACCCATCAGAGACCCCCACCACACCCCCACCAGATCCACCCATCAGAGACGCAAACCACACCCCCACCAGATCACCCATCAGAGACCCCCACCACACCCCCACCAGATCCACCCATCAGAGACGCAACCACACCCCCACCAGATCACCCATCAGAGACGCCAACCACACCCCCACCAGATCCACCCATCAGAGACCCCCACCACACCCCACCAGATCACCCATCAGAGACCCCCACCACACCCCCACCAGATCCGCCCAACAGAGACGCCCACCACACCCCCACCAGATCCACCCATCAGAGACGCAAACCACACCCCCACCAGATCCACCCAACAGAGACGCAAACCACACCCCCACCAGATCCACCCATCAGAGACGCAAAACACTCCCCCACCAGATCCACCCATCAGAGACGCCCACCACACCCCCACCAGATCCACCCATCAGAGACGCCCACCACACCCCCACCAGATCCACCCATCAGAGACGCCCACCACACCCCCACCAGATCCACCCATCAGAGACGCCCACCACACCCCCACCAGATCCACCCATCAGAGACCCCCACCACACCCCCACCAGATCCACCCATCAGAGACGCAAACCACACCCCCACCAGATCCACCCATCAGAGATGCCCACCACACCCCCACCAGATCCACCAATCAGAGACGCCCACCACACCCCCACCAGATCCACCCATCAGAGACCCCCACCACACCCCCACCAGATCCACCCATCAGAGACGCCCACCAGATCCACCCATCAGAGACGCCCACCACACCCCCACCAGATCCACCCATCAGAAACGCCCACCAGATCCACCCTTCAGAGACGTCCACCACACCCCCACCAGATCCACCCATCAGAGACGCAAACCACACCCCACCAGATCCACCATCAGAGACGCCCACCACACCCCCACCAGATCCACCCCATCAGAGACGCCCACCACACCCCCACCAGATCCACCCATCAGAGACTCCCACCACACCCCCACCAGATCCACCCATCAGAGACCCCCCACCACACCCCCACCAGATCCACCCATCAGAGACGCCCACCACACCCCCACCAGATCCACCCATCAGAGACTCCCACCACACCCCCACCAGATCCACCCATCAGAGACCCCACCACACCCCCACCAGATCCACCCATCAGAGATGCCCACCACACCCCCACCAGATCCACCCATCAGAGACCCCCACCACACCCCCACCAGATCCACCCATCAGAGACGCCCACCACACCCCCACCAGATCCACCCATCAGAGACCCCCACCACACCCCCACCAGATCCACCCATCAGAGACGCCCACCACACCCCCACCAGATCCACCCATCAGAGACGCCCACCACACCCCCACCAGATCCACCCATCAGAGACGCCCACCACACCCCCACCAGATCCACCCATCAGAGACGCCCACTACACCCCCACCAGATCCACCCATCAGAGACGCCCACCAGATCCACCCATCAGAGACGCCCACCACACCCCCACCAGATCCACCCATCAGAGACCCCCAAAATAAAGAGAGCCCCCCCAGAAACACCCTAAATAAGGAGCCCCTGCAGAGACTTGCTAAATAAGGACCCCCACATAGGCCCCCTAAATAAGGAGACCCTCCACCACAGAACCCCCAGAAGAGTGACCTCTGTTAGGAAGGCCCCAGAAGCGAGCCCACTATCAGGAAGTCCCCCAGAAGAGAGGCCCCGTCAGGAAGCTCCCCGAAAGAGAGATACCCGTCTGGAAGCTAGAGAGCAGTCCAGACAGAAGGCAGTGAAAAAAAATCATATTTAAACCTCATCTGTGCAGCACACCTGCTGGCTTAGACACAGGAAGCAGCACCTGTCAATTCCTGGAAAGAGAAAATGAGGCAGCTGGGTTTAAACCCCCCCCAGATCTTTGATCTGCAAGCTATTCATTCATTTATTTTTCATACTGAATTTACTAGGCTGTGATTGACAGCATCCACACACACCCAGCTGTCAGCATTGTTCCATTCATCCCCCTTCACAGGTCAGTAGCTTTGAAGTGATTTGCAATGTTTGTAAACGTCAAACCTTGATTGACAGCTCCTGGACCACTTCAAACAGAGTTCAATGTGATTAATTTTACAGCTGGTCACTTCAAAGTCACTCAACCAAGTAGGGAGATGAATAGAAAGCACTCTGAGGTGGTCCAGGAGCTGTCAATCAAATGCTTATCAACATTATGGTTAGTCTCTTTCTTTAGGGGGTCTGTGGGGAGTCTCCTTATTACGGGGCTCTCTGATGGGTCTCCTTATTTCAGGGGTCTCTTTATTGAGGGGAGTCTTGGGGGGTGACCCAGGAAATCCCAGTGGAGGGCGGGGTTGCTGAATAGCATTGTTGGGGGGAGGGGGAACCCAGTCCCGGGACTTTGCTATAGGTCCGCCCTCTCAAAATGGCATTTCGATAGCCCGATTTAATGGGGAATCCTTCGCAATCCTCACTATGAAAAAATTTGCATGGCTAAGGATTGGGAATCGTTTCCTGTATTGTGCTCCCAGTGGGAAAGCAAATCAGGTGCAATCCCGCTCCGGTGCGGGAACAACCTTTGTGAACAGAGAATCCTGCCCCATGGCACTGTTACACAAAGAGTGGAGAGTTCTTCCAGTGACCTGGCCAACATTCATCTCTTGATTGTTACACAGAAAATACTTTAGCCGCTATTTTATGCTCTCCACCATGGCAACTTTGGAGGTGGGGAGGGTATTAAATTCGGGAGGGTGGCGGGTGAGTGTGGACCCCACCACCTTCCTGCCCCAAACCCAATTAGGTCTGCGGCGGAAAGACCCGTGCATCTACTCTCCCCGCTGCTAATTGAGGCTCAAAGGGGCATTTGATGCCAAATGCCAATTTTTAAGCCTCTCTCCACTATCACTGCTATTAGTCCAGTGGCAGTCAGCTCTATCACCACACAGGAGCACAGCACATAATTATGTGCGTTGCTCATTGTCTCCTGGGGAGGGGCTGGTCCATTGTTCAAAGGCACCCAGTGCCCCATTGAGGAGCATAAAATCAGGAGGGATGGGCGCGGGGCACAATGTCGTTGGGAGCCCCTCTCTCTCCTTGCTGCTGACCCCCTATGCCATCCTTCCATGTGACCCAACACCACAAAACCCCTCCCACCATTACGTATTTCTGGCCTGAATCACTGTGATCCTCGTCCTCTGGTGGGTGTCGTTCCAGCAGCAGCCACTGGCCCCTCTGAGGCGCTGCTGAGCAAAAAATGCTATTGGCCTCTGATTGGCCAACAGCTCTTGGCAGGCAGGACATTTCGCCTCTGGGGTCCTGATCCTATGGAAGGCCCAAGTTTGACCTCTCCACTGCCTGATTGGCATGTATTACTGGCGGGCCTTTCTGTGGGAGTCAGTGCTGGTCTCTCACTGGCTCTTACAGCCATTGGCCGAGACCCCGGCCACATCTGTAAAATTGCCCTCAGATGGGAGCACTCTCACCTGCGAGCCAGAGGATATGAGTATGTAGCCTACCCGGTCCAGAAACCCGAGCACAAAAATCTAGTCTAACACCCCAGTGCCATATTGAGGGAGTGGTGCATCATTCCTTGTCTTTAGAAAGGAGCATTAAACCCAGGGCCCTGCCTGCCCTCTCAGGAGGATGTGAACAATCCAATGGAATCATTTTGAAGCAGAGGAGGAATGTTCCCCCGCTGTTCTGGACAACCGTTTGCCCTTGATCAGCATTTGAATGCAGAGACTCTGGTCATTTATCACATGACCATTTGTTCGAACTTACTGGGCGCAAATTGGCTGCTGCACCTCCTACGTGACAACAGTGACTGTACGGCACTGTGGGTCCCTTTAGAATGAGAATCCACTCCTACTGGCCCACCTGAAAGGCAGCAACCCCGGCAGTGTAGCACTGCCTCAACACTACACTGGAGTGTCAGTGTAACAATGCCCAAGTTGACCTTGGACCCGTGACATTCTGGTTCCGAGGGAGGGAGGCAACTGGTGACAGGCTGGAGTACGCAGCAGAGGGTAAAGAAAATTGAACCCTTTAAGCATCACCTGGATGGTCCAAAATGGGGGAAAAGACACTCATTGATTGTAATGTTCTGATTGACATATACGCGACCAGCAGTTTTAAGCTTCCCCAAAGGAGAGTCTGCAAGATTGGGAGCAAAATGGTCTCCCCCCCCCCCCCATTTTGACCCAAGAGTAACATTTTACCTGTAGCGTCTTGACACTGATGTAGCCAGGGAGTTCCCGGGGCTCCTGGGCCTTGTTGGGGTGGGTGAAAACCCTTGTTCTGTTCAAAGTGCCACCGTGGCCAAGGTAAGGCTGGAGGAGAAGCGAAGGGTTGTCGTATGTATAGCGGACTACTGCCACGAAAAGCGAGACCAGGAGGACCAAACACACCACGAGAAGCAGTTTTCTCTGTAAGGGGAAAGGAAAACACTTGTTAGCCCGAACCAACAGTGGAAAGGATGAAACGTGTGAACAAGGCGTCAATAAAAGGGAGGTGGATGAGGCCATTCGCCCCCTCAAGGTTTGGTCTGCCATCCATTTAGAACACGGTTGATCTGGATCTTGATTTTACCCACCTTGGTTCCGTAACCCTGCCCCAACAAAGATCTAACAACTGCAATTCCGAACACAGCTCGAGGATGGATTTACAACACCTGCTGGGTCCAGGGATCGGGGGTAGGCAATGCTGAAAATTAGCCCCAGTGCTGGTCATATGGCAAGTAGCTAATTAGGTTCATTTAGGGCCGATTAAGTCCAAAATGAGGAAAGGTTTTCCAGCCAACATCCAGTTTTCCACACCGATGGGGCCAGTGCCTGGCATCGAGTTCCTTCCATTCCGAAGGAAAAAGCCATCAAAACTTGCGAAATTACTGGTCACGGCCCAAACTGGTCTTGTGTACCTTAAACTGGAACTCCAGTCCGGGCTGCTACCAGCCACTTCCTAGCTTCTGCTGTTTTTTTCCTGCTGGACAGCAGACCTGGATAACGTCTGTGCCTGCCAAGGTACAAGAGCCGTCACAGACTGTCCCGTGGAAGGGCTCCCCTCCCGCTGCCCCCCACCCACCACCCACCCACACACACACACACACACACACAGAGGTGGTCTGGCTGATAGATCCCTTTAATAATGACAAGGCTGGCACGAGGGTGCCTCCACAATGAAGCATCTTCTCAGTTACTCATCCACTACTACTCAGAAACGCTCCTGACCTCTGTTCCTCAACCCGGCCTCCAGTCTCAGCTACGTTTTCGGGGGAGACAGTGCAAACTCCACACAGACAGTCACCCGAAGCTGGAATTGAACCCGGGTCCCTGGAGCTGTGAGGCAGCAGTGCTAATCTATGCTGCCCAAATTCGGCAGGTTCTCTGATAACTCATCCGCTCTTCTTCAAAACAGTGACACTCAATCCTGTACATCCGCCTGCGAGAGCAGAGCTCCCAGTCTCCTTCAGAGGACAGCACCTCTGACAGTGCAGCACTCCCACAGGACTGCACTGGAGTGTCAGCCCTGATATTTGTGCTCAGTTCCCGGAGTGAAATTTGAACTCAGAAGCTTCAGACTCAGCGGTGAGGGTCATCAACTGATCCACAGCTGACACCTTAACTGTTTAAAAGCCCACAATTAATAATAATCGCTTATTGTCACAAGTAGGCTTCAATGAAGTTACTGTGAAAAGCCCCGAGTCGCCACATTCCGGCACCTGTTCGGGGAGGCTGGTACGGGAATTGAACCCGCGCTGCTGCCTTGTTCTGTATTCCAAGCCAGCTGTTTAGCCCACTGTGCTAAACAATTCAATCACCCTTTAATCTATACTCAGGGAAATTCAGCCTGTCCTCATTAATTAACCCATTAACCCCTGTCATCACTAAAGTAGATTCATCAACTTACAAGAATTAATGTGGCGAAGGTATCCCCCAGCACGGTAGCACAGTGGTTAGCACTGTGGCTTCACAGCATCAGGGTCCCAGGTTCGATTCCCAGCTTGGGTCACTGTGTGTGCGGAGTCTGCACGTTCTCCCCATATGTGTGTCGGTTTCCTCCGGGCGCTCCGGTTTCCTCCCACAATCCCAAAAGACGCGCTGTTAGGTAATTTGGACATTCTGAATTCTCCCTCTGTGAACCCGAACAGGCGCCGGAATGTGGCGATTGGGGGATTTTCACAGTAACTTCATTGCGGTGTTAACGTAAGCCTACTTGTGTCAATAATAAAGATTATTATTATTGATTTTCCAGTTGTGTGGTACTGAGGGAGTGCTGCACTGTGAGAGGTGCCAACTTTCAGATCAGCCATAAAATTGAGGTCTAACTTCTGCGTCGGATGTTGAAAAACAACAAGCACCTGTTGGAAGAAGAGCAGGGGATGTCTCCCCTGCACCTGGCCAATATTCTACCGTCGATCAACATCACTAAAAACGGACCGACATGTCATTGTCACTTATTGACTGTCGGGTTAAATTAATAGTATTGACTGTAGTTCCCTCAAGAATAACCCTCAAAACACTGGTCACCAAGAAACAAACTCATATTTTGTGATCACCACCGCAGGCAACACAGCAGCCACAGAACAAAATGGTGGAAATCCTTGAACATTTTGCTCCCCATTTGGTTTCCCCACACAGCGGCTGGCACATGCTCAGTATTGTGCAGGTGTCCAGTTCAATCACAGGCCATTTCTGATGGACAATAGGATGCGGTTGCAGAGTAAAGGTTAACATCAGAAGCAGACACGATGCTGATGTAATAATGATGTCAGATCACATGACTGAGAGATCTGGAGAAGGCCCAACCCCGTGTAGAGGTCCAAATGTGTCAACATTTGCTATAAGCAAAGCAGGAATGGTTCGGAGGGACAGTAAGCTCGGGCTTACAAATACAAAATTCCACCAAACCCTATCTAGACCCCACCCGCACAACAATGCAGGACTTCCTCATGGTGATTCTCTTAAGATTAACATGCAGGTTCAGTCAGCAATTAGGAAGGCAACTTAGGATAGCATTCATGTCGAGAGGGCTGGAATACAAGAGCAGGGATGTACTTCTGAGGCTGTATAAGGCTCTGGTCAGACCCCATTTGACGTACTGTCGGCAGCTTGGGACCCCGTGCCTAAGGAGGAATGTGCTGGCCTTGGAAAGTTTCCTCAGGAGGATTCACAAGAATGATCCCTGGAAGGAAGAGCTTGTCGTATGAGGAACGATTGAGGACTCTGGATCTGTACTCCTTGGAGTTTAGAAAGATTAGGGGGATCTTATTGAAACTTACAAGATACTGCGAGGCCTGGATAGAGTGGACGTGGAGAGGATATTTTCACTTGTAGGAAAAACTAGAACCTGAGGGTACAGCATTGGATTGAAGGAATGATCCTTTAAAACGGAGATGAGGAGGGATTTCTTCAGCCAAAGGGTGATGAATTTGTGGAACTCTTTGCTGCAGAAGGCTGTGGAGGCCAAATCACTGAGTATCTTTAATAATAATAATCTTTATTATTGTCACAAGTAGGCTTACATTAACACTGCAATGAAGTTACTGTGATAATTCCCTGGTCGCCACATTACGGCGACTGTTCGGGTACACGGAGGGATAATTCAGAATGTCCAATTCATCTAACAAGCACGTCTTTCGGGACTTGTGGGAGGAAACCGGAGCACTCAGAGGAAACACACGCAGACACGGGGAGAGCGCACAGACTCCGCACAGACAATGACCCAAGCCGGGAATCGAACCTGGGACCCGGATGCTGTGAAGCAACAGTGCTAATAACTGTGCTACTGTGCCTGAGACAGAGATAGATAGGTTCTCGATTAATAAGGGGATCAGGGGTTATGGGGAGAAGGCAGGAGAATGGGGATGAGAAACATATCAGCCAACATCGAATGGCAAAGCAGACTTGATGGGCCGAATGGCCTAATTCTGCTCCTCTGTCTTATGGTCTTACGGTTACTGCTCGATGTGTTTCAGCACGCACAGGATCTCACAAAAAAAGAAAGGATTGCAGTTGTAATACCGTCGGCAAGACATTCCAAAGTATTTTACAGCCGATGATGTACTTTTGAACTATAGGCGCTGCTCTAATGCAGGAAAGGGAATGCCTGCATCGGCACAGTACACGGAGTGCTCGGGTCTAGGCCTGCATTATGTGCTCATCTTTCTGGAGACTTGAACCCATAGCCTTCAAGCCCAGAGAGTGAGAAAATTACCGCTGAGCCTCAGCTGACACGGACAGAGTTGCAGCTGCAAAGCAAAATGTTAAGTGCATGGGGTGGGAATAAAGAGCAGGGCATGCTGACAGGGTGAGATAAAGTAAATGCAGCCAGAGGAGGAGGCTTGTGTGGAGCGTGAACACAGCCACAGCCGGATCGAAAATTTACTGTGCCCTAAATTCTATACAATAGACAAGATTGTGGGCCCTTTTTATTCCAGGGCCACGAGCCCAACCAGCAAGGTCTAGCGTGTACAAAACCGGTGTACTCTTGCTCCCTTCCCCCTAACCAATGCTCACACGAGAAACTCAAAAGTGTGATTGATGTTTCTGATGCTCCGTGTGACAGCCGGGGGCAAAAGGAAGATCTGAGATGCGGTGAGCTTTAGTGGAGGAGACAGAGCAGGGCTAAGCTTGGAGGATGCCTGCAGGGTATCTTACAGCAAGCGCACAAGCCTATCATTTCCATAACCTCATCCATTGCAGTGTTCTTCAGTGTGTCAGTTTTGGTTTTGCTGGACACACACTGTCGCCGAAGAGTCAGAATGCTGTGGATTCACGTCCCGCACTCCTTAGATGCACCTGAGCGCTACTGTTGGAGGCGCATCTTTTGGGTGCGTGTCAAGCCCATCGGCCCACTCGACTGGCTGAAAAAGCTCCCATATCACAATGTCAAAAAACAAACAGGGAATCGCTCCCCTATGCCCTGACCAACATTGAGCCCTCAATAAACATGACAAGAAATCAGATAATCCCATTGCAGTGGTACCTTACAGTGCTTCAATTAGATTTGGATTTGTTTATTGTCACGTGTACCGAGGTACAGTGAAAAGTATTTTTCTGCGAGCAGCTCAACAGATCATTTAGTGCATGAAAATGAAATAAAATAAAAAGAAAATACAAAATAGGGCAACACAAGGTCTACAATGTAAATACATAGACACCGGCATCGGGTGAACTATACAGGGGTGTAGTATTAATCAGGTCAGTCCATAAGAGGGTCGTTTAGGAATCTGCTAACAGCGGGGAAGAAGCTGTTTTTGAGTCTGTTTGTGCGTGTTCTCAGACTTTTGTATCTGTTGCCCGATGGAGGAAGTTGAAGAGTGAGTAACCTGGGTGGGAGGGGTCTTTGATCATGCTGCCCGCTTTCCCCAGGCAGCGGGGGTATTGATGGAGTCAGTGGATGGGAGGCAGCTTCGTGTGATGGACTAGGCTGGGTTCACGACTCTCTGAAGTTTCTTGCGGTCTTGGGCAGTTGCCATACCAGGCTGTGATGCTCTTCCCCACCACTGTTCCTCTCGCCCCATTGCTGCTCCTGTCTCCCCGCTGCTGCTCCTCTCCCCCCGCTGCTGCTCCCCTCTCCCCGCTGCTGCTCCCCTCTCCCCGCTGCTGCTCCTCTCTCCCCGCTGCTGCTCCTCTCCCCCCGCTGCTGCTCCTCTTCCCCCGCTGCTGCTCCTCTCCCCCGCTGCTGCTCCTCTCCCCCCGCTGCTGCTCCTCACCCCCACTGCTGCTCCTCTCCCCCCGCTGCTGCTCCTGTCTCCCCGCTGCTGCTCCTCTCCCCCTGCTGCTGCTCCCCTCCCCCCGCTGCTGCTCCCCTCCCCCCACTGCTGCTCCTCTCCCCCCGCTGCTGCTCCCCTCTCCCCACTGCTGCTCCTCTCCCCCCGCTGCTGCTCCTCTCCCCCCGCTGCTGCTCCTCTCCCCCCCGCTGCTGCTCCCCTCTCCCCGCTGCTGCTCCTCTCCCCCCGCTGCTGCTCCTCTCCCCCCGCTGCTGCTCCTTGCCCCCCGCTGCTGCTCCTCTCTCCCTGCTGCTGCCCCCTCTCCCCGCTCCTCTCCCACCGCTGCTGCTCCTCTCCCCCCCGCTGCTGCTCCTCCCCGCTGCTGCTTCCTCTCCGGCTCCTCTCCCACCGCTGCTGCTCCTCTCTCCCCGCTGCTGCTCCTCTCCCCTGCAACTGCCCCTCTCCACCCGCTGCTGCTCCTCTCTCCCCGCTGCTGCTCCTCTCTCCCCCGCTGCTGCTCCTCGCCCCCCGCTGCTGCTCCTCTCTCCCTGCTGCTGCCCCCTCTCCCCGCTCCTCTCCCACCGCTGCTGCTCCTCTCCCCCCGCTGCTGCTCCTCCCCGCTGCTGCTTCCTCTCCGGCTCCTCTCCCACCGCTGCTGCTCCCTCTCCGGCTCCTCTCCCACCGCTGCTGCTCCTCTCTCCCCGCTGCTGCTCCTCTCCCCTGCAACTGCCCCTCTCCACCCGCTGCTGCTCCTCTCTCCCCACTGCTGCTCCTCTCTCCCCCACTGCTGCTCCTCTCCCCCCCACTGCTGCTCCTCTCCCCCCCACTGCTGCTCCTCTCCCCCGCTGCTGCCCTTCTCCCCCTGCTGCTGCTCCTCTCCCCCCCGCTGCTGCTCCTCTCCCCCCCGCTGCTGCTCCTCTCTCCCCCGCTGCTGCTCCTCTCTCCCCCGCTGCTGCTCCTCTCTCCCCGCTGCTGCTCCTCCTCTCCCCCCGCTGCTGCCCTTCTCCCCCTGCTGCTCCTCCTCTCTCTCCGCTGCTGCTCCTCCTCTCCCCTGCTGCTGCTCCGCTCTCCCCGCTGCTGCTCCTCCTCTCCCCTCGCTGCTGCTCCGCTCTCCCCGTGGCTCCTCTCCCCCCGCTGCTGGTCCTCTCTCCCCGCTGTTCACTGTGACACTAACAGCGAGGACACCGTTCCCAGACTGTTTCACTGTGATGCTGACTGAAGGACACCGTTTCCAGACTGCTTCACTGTGACACTAACAGCAAGGACACCATTCCCAGACTGCTTCACTGTGACACTAACAGCAAGGACACCATTCCCAGACTGCTTCACTGTGATACTGACTGCAGGCCACTGTTCCCAGACTGCTTCACTGTGACGCTGACTGCAGGCCACTTTTCCCAGACTGCTTCACTGTGACGCTGACTGCAGGCCACTGCTCCCAAATTGCTTCACTGTGATGCTGACTGCAGGATACGGTTCGCAGACTGCTACACTGTGACACTGTCAGGACACCATTCCCAGACTACTTCACTGTGACGCTGACTGCGAGGTCACTGTTCCCAGACTGCTTCACTGTGATGCTGACTGCGAGGTCACCGTTCCCAGACTGCTTCACTGTGATGCTGACTATAGAAGGACACCGTCCTTCTCCTCTCTCCCCCAACTTTTTTTTTCAAAAAAATATACTTTATTCATAAATCTATAATAAATTATTACAGAACATTTTTTTTTTAATAAACAATTTTATTGAGGTAGTTTTTGGCTTTATAAACAGTTACAGACATCATCAGAAAGAAAGCAAAAAAAGGCAAAAATGTGCAAACATCCACGTACTTTCATAGAACATAGAACACTACAGCGCAGTACGGGCCCTTCGGCCCTCGATGTTGCGCCGACCTGTGAAACCATCTGAAGCCGATCTGACCTACACTATTCCATTTTCATCCATATGTCTATCCAGTGACCACTTAAATGCCCTTAAAGTTGGCGAGTCTACTACTGTTGCAGGCAGGGCGTTCCACACCCCTACTACTCTCTGAGTAAAGAAACTGCCTCTGATATCTGTCCTATATCTATCACCCCTCAATTTAAAGCTATGTCCCCTCGTGTTGGTCATCGCCATCCAAGGAAAAAGACTCTCACTGTCCACCCTATCTAACCCTCTGACTATCTTATATGTCTCTATTAAGTCACCTCTCAGCCTTCTCCTCTCTAACGAAAACAACCTCAATTCCCTGAGCCTTTCCTCGTAAGACCTTCCCTCCATACCAGGCAACATCCTAGTAAATCTCCTCTGAACCCTTTCCAAAGCTTCCACATCCTTCCTATAATGTGGTGACCAGAACTGCACGCAGTACTCCAGGTGCGGCCGCACCAGAGTTATGTACAGCTGCAGCATGACCTTGTGGTTCCGAAACTCAAACCCCCTGCTTATAAAGGCTAGCACACCATATGCCTTCTTAATAGCCCTATTAACCTGGGTGGCAACTTTCAGGGATTTATGTACCTAGATGCCGAGATCTCTCTGTTCATCTACACTACCAAGAATCTTGCCGTTAGCCCAGTACTCTGCATTCCTGTTACTCCTTCCAAAGTGAACCACCTCACACTTTTCCGCATTAAACTCCATCTGCCACCTCTCAGACCAGCTCTGCTGCTTATCGATGTCCCTCTGTATCCTATAATATCCTTCAGCACTATCCACAACTCCACCGACCTTTGTGTCATCTGCAAATTTACTAACCCATCCTTCTACACCCTCTTCCAGGTCATTTATAAAAATGACAAACAGCAGTGGCCCCAAAACAGATCCTTGCGGTACACCACTAGTAACTGAACTCCAGGATGAACATTTGCCATCAACCAGCACCCTCTGTCTTCTTTTAGCTAGCCAATTACTGATCCAAACCGCTAAATCACCTTCAATTCCATACTTCCTTATTTTCTGCAATAGCCTACCGTGGGGAACCTTATCAAACGCCTTACTGAAATCCATATATACCACATCAACAGCTTTACCCTGATCCACCTGTTTGGTCACCTTCTCAAAAAACTCAATAAGGTTTGTGAGGCATGACCTACCCTTCACAAAACCGTGTTGACTATCGCTAATCAACTTGTTCTTTTCAAGATGATTATAAATCCTATCTCTTATAACCTTTTCCAACATTTTACCCACAACCGAAGTAAGGCTCACAGGTCTATAATTACCAGGGTTGTCTCTACTCCCCTTCTTGAACAAGGGGACAACATTTGCTATCCTCCAGTCTTCCGGCACTATTCCTGTCGACAAAGACGACATAAAGATCAAGGACAAAGGCTCTGCAATCTCCTCCCTGGCTTCCCAGAGAATCCTAGGATAAATCCCATCTGGCCCAGGGGACTTATCTATTTTGACATTTTCCAAAATTGCTAACACCTCCTCCTTTTGAACCTCAATTCCATCTAGCCTGGTCGACTGAACCGGAGTGTTCTCCTCGACAACATTGTCTTTCTCCAGTGTAAACACTGATGAAAAATATCCATTTAACGCTGCCCCTATCTCCTCTGATTCCACACACAACTTTCCACTACTATCCTTGATTGGCCCTAATCTTACTCTAGTCATTCTTTTGTTTCTGATATACCTATAGAAAGCCTTAGGGTTTTCCTTGATCCTATCCGCCAACGACTTTTCGTGTCCTCTCCTCGCTCTTCTTAACTCTCCCTTTAGGTCCTTCCTGGCTAACTTGTAACTCTCAAGTGCCCTAACTGAGCCTTCATGTCTCATCCTAACATAAGCCTTCTTCTTCCTCTTGACAAGTGCTTCAACTTCCTTAGTAAACCACGGTTCCCTTGCTCGACAACTTCCTCCCTGCCTGACAGGTACATACTTATCAAGGACACGCAGTAGCTGTTCCTTGAAAAAGCTCCACATTTCGATTGTACCCATCCCCTGCAGTTTCCTTCCCCATCCTATACATCCTAAATCTTGCCGAATAGCATCATAATTGCCTTTCCCCCAGCTATAATTCTTGCCTTGCGGTATATACCTATCCCTGCCCATTGCTAAAGTAAAACATAACCGAGTTGTGATCACTATCACCAAAGTGCTCACCTACATCTAAATCTAACACCTGGCCGGGTTCATTACCTAGTACCAAATCCAATGTGGCCTCGCCCCTTGTTGGCCTGTGTCAGAAAACCCTCCTGCACACACTGCACAAAAACTGACCCATCTATAGTACTCGAACTATAGTATTTCCAGTCAATATTTGGAAAGTTAAAGTCCCCCATAACAACTACCCTGTTACTCTCGCTCCTGTCGAGAATCATCTTTGCAATCCTTTCCTCTACATCTCTGGAACTATTCGGAGGTCTATAGACAACTTCCAACATGGTGACCTCTCCTCTACTGTTCCTAACCTCGGCCCATACTACCTCAGTAGACGAGTCCTCAAGCGTCCTTTCTACCGCCATAATACTTTCCTTGATTAACAATGCCACACACCCCCCCCCCCCCCCCCTCTTTTACCATCTTCTCTGTTCTTACAGAAACATCTAAATCCTGGAACCTGCAACAACCATTCCTGTCCCTGCTCTACCCATGTCTCCGAAATTGCCACAACATCGAGATCCCAGGTACCAACCCATGCTGCAAGCTCACCCACCTTATTCCGGTTGCTCCTGGCGTTGAAGTAGACACACTTCAAACCAGCGTCCTGCTTGCCGGTGCCCTCTTTCGAACTTTTAACCAGATCCCTGACCTCACTACTCTCAACATCCTGTACACTGGGACTACAATTTAGGTTCCCATCCCCCTGCTGAATTAGTTTAAACCCCCCCGAAGAGCACTAGCAAATCCCCCCCCCCCCCCAGGATATTGGTACCCCTCTGGTTCAGGTGAAGACCATCCTGTTTGTAGAGGTCCCACCTACCCCAGAATGAGCCCCAATTATCCAGGAAACCAAAACCCTCCCTCCTGCACCATCCCTGTAGCCACGTGTTCAACTCCTATCTCTCCTTATTTCTCACTTCGCTAGCACGTGGCATGGGTAACAACCCAGAGATAACAACTCTGTTTGTTCTAGCTCTCAGCTTCCACCCTAGCTCCCTGAATTTCTGTCTCAAATCCCCATCTCTCTTCCTACCTATGTCGTTGGTACCTATGTGGACCACGACTTGGGGCTGCTCCCCCTCCCCCTTAAGGATCCCAAAAACACGATCAGAGACATCACGAACCCTGGCACCTGGGAGGCAACACACCAACCGTGAGTCTCTTTCGTTCCCACAGAACCTCCTGTCTGTTCCTCTAACTATGGAGTCCCCAATGACAAGTGCTCTGTTCCTCTTCTTCCTTCCCTTCTGAGAAACAGGGACAGACTCTGTGCCAGAGACCTGTGCTCTATTACTTACCCCTGGTCCCCCGCAACAGTATCCAAAACGGTATACTTGTTATAGAGGGGAACGACCACAGGGGATCCTGCACTGCCTGCCGGTTCCCTCTCCCTCCCCTGACGGTAACCCATCTACCTTCTTCTTTTACCTGAGGTGTGACTACCTCCCTATAACTCCTCTCAATAACCTCCTCCGCCTCCCGAATGATCCGAAGTTCATCCAGCTCCAGCTCCCTAACGCGGCTCTCGAGGAGCTGGAGTTGGGTGCACTTCCCGCAGGTGTAGTCAGAAGGGACACTAGAGGTGACCCTTTCCTCCCACATTCTGCAGGAGGAACATTCAACTGCCCTAGCCTCCATTCCCACTGAACTAACTTCCCAACTACTGAAAAATTAAAATAAAAAACTTGTTAGTTTAGCAATCCAACGGACAGAACTTTTTTTTGGTTAGAGGAAGAGGATGAGTGGGAAACACTACGTCGGGTAAAGCTGTCACTCGAGAACAGCCCCTTCACAAACCACCTTCAACTTACGCTGACCGCACTGCACGTATGCAAATCTCCCCGGAACAGCCAATCAGAAGCTCTGCTCTGCTGCCCCCTGCTGGATGCTTGACTTCCGTCGAACTCCTCAGGTCACTGATGCAGGTGCACCTTCAACTTACGCTGACCGCACTGCACGTATGCAAATCTCCCCGAACGGTCAATCAGAAGCTCTGCTCTGCTGCCCCCTTCAATACTTCCATCGTAACATATTGCACAAGCCCGCTCCTCTCCCACTGGTACTACCCGCCATATTTTCCCTCCTACTCTACTCTACCCCCCCCACCCCCCCCCCCCCCCCCCCCCCCCCCCCCCCCACCACCACCACCACCACCACCCCCCCACCACCACCCCAACCCCAACCCCTGCTGACGCTCACTCTCCCGCAAAGAAGTCAATAAATGGTTGCCACCTCCGGGCGAACCCCTGCACAGATCCCCTCAAGGCGAACTTAATTTTCTCCATCCCCAGGAAACTCGACATGTCCGCAAGCCACAACTCCGTCTTCGGGGGCTTTGAGTCCCTCCACGCCAATAGTATTCGTCGCCGGGCTATCAGGGAAGCAAAGGCCAAAACATCGGCTTCTTTCTCCCCCTGGACCCCCGGGCCCTCCGAAACCCCAAACATTGCCACCCCTGGACTCATCACCACCCTTGTTTTTAGTACCCGGGACATGACCCCCACAAATCCCTCCCAGTACCCCCTCAGCTTAGGGCATGCCCAAAACATGTGCACGTGGTTCGCTGGTCCTCCCGCGCACCTAGCGCATTTGTCCTCTATCCCGAAGAATTTGCACATCCGAGCCACCGTCATATGGGCCTGGTGAACGACCTTAAATTGAATCAGCCCGAGCCTAGCACATGTCGTGGTCGAATTTACCCTACTCAGGGCTTCTGCCCACAGCCCATCCTCCATTTCCCCGCCTAGCTCCTCCTCCCATTTAAGTTTCAGTTCCTCTGCCTAGGACCTTCCTCCCTCATGAGCACCTTATATATACCCGAGACTCTACCCTCCCCTTCTTCCCTCCTAGAGACTATTCTGTCGAGGATCCCCATTGGCGGGAGGCGTGGGAAAGATGGGACCTGTCTACGAACAAAGTCCCGCAACTGTAGGTATCTAAAATCATTTCCCCTTACCAACCCAAATTTCTCCTCCAAGCTCCTCAGACTCGCATTACAGAACATTTTTAATTGGCTTGACTGTACATTTCCATCAAAGTTACACATTCCCTTGACTTTCTTCCATTCAATTGGGATGACATTACACACATATCCCTCTTTACATTACAGTTCTTTCTTAAATATTTACATTGTCATGTTTCTTTTATACATTGGAGTGTTAATGACCCAGACCGAGGGGTTTTACACTGTTACCAACCCCTCGGTGTACATTTTCTGGTCAGACCTTAAACTGTGGTCTTCCCCCATTGCGCCTTGGCGGCAGCTGCCCCAAGCTTGAGTGCGTCCCTCAGCACGTAGTCCTGGACCTTGGAATGTGCCAGTCTGCAACAATCGGTGGAGGACAATTCTTTGCACTGGAAAATCAGCAAGTTTCGGGCAGACCAAAGAGCATCTTTCACCGAGTTGATGACCTTCCAGCAGCAGTTGATATTTGTTTCGGTGTGTGTCCCCGGAAACAGTCCGTAGAGCACAGAGTCCTGTGTCACAGAGCTGCTCGGGATGAACCTTGACAGATACCACTGCATCTCTCTCCAGACCTTCTTTGCAAAGGCACGTTCCACAAGGAGGTGGGTGACCATCTCATTTCCCCCACATCCACTCTGAGGGCAGCGTGCAACGGCGCTGAGCCTTCGGGTGTACATGAAGAATCTGACGGGGAGGGCCCTTCTCACCACCAGCCAAGCGAGGTCTTGGTGCTTATTTGAAAGTTCTGGTGATGAGGCATTCTGCCAGATGGCTCTGACAGTCGGCTCAGGGAACCATCCAACGTCCTCCACAGTCTCCTTTTCTCTGAGGGTCTCGAGGACATTACATGCTGACCACTGCTTCATTGCTTTGTGGTCAAAGGTGTTTTTCTTCAAATGTTTTTCCATGAGGGACAGGTGTTTCGGCACGGTCCAACTATTTGGAGCGTTCCGCGGCAATGAGGCCAGGCCCATCCTTCGTAACACCGGGGACAGGTAGAAACTCAGTATGTAGTGACACTTGGTGTTTGCATACCCGGGGTCTACGCACAGCTTGATGCAGCTGCACACAAAGGTGGCCATCAGGATGAAGGAGACATTGGGTACGTTCCTCCCTCCTTTATCCAGAGGTTTGTACATGGTGTCCCTTCGGACCCGGTCCATCTTGGATCTCCAGATGAATTTGAAGATGGCCCGGGTGACTGCTGCGGCGTAGGTCCGAGTGATGGGCCAGACCTGCGCTACATACAGTAACACCGAGAGTACCTCACACCTGATGCCCAGTGTTTTGCCCGCAATGGAAAGGGAGTGTTGCTCCTACCTGCCCAGTTTCTGTCTTACCTTGGCAATGCGCTCCTCCCAGTTTTTGGTGCACTCCCCAGCCGCTCCGAACCATATCCCCAGAACCTTCAGGTAATCTGACCGTGAAGGGGACAAAGGACCGGTCGGCCCAGTTCCCAAAGAACATGGCCTCGCTCTTGCCGCGGTTTACCTTGGCTCCTGAGGCCAGTTCAAAACTGGTCACAGGCGTTCAAGAGCCTGCGTACAGACACGGGATCCGAGCAGAAAACGGTGACGTCGTCCATGTACAGGGAGGCCTTGACTTGCCTCCACTGCCTGGGATCGTCACTCCTTTTATACCCGGATCCTTCCTGATGGACTCGGCAAAAGGTTCTATGCAGCACACAAACAGGGCCGAGGAGAGAGGGCAGCCCTGCCTGACTCCAGATTTGATCTGAAACTTTTCTGATTCCCACCCATTGATTGAGACTGCGCTATAGATGTTTGTGTAGAGCAGTTTGATCCAATTGCGGATTCCCTCCCCAAACCCCATTTTGGAGAGCACATCCATCATGTAGGTGTGCGATATTCTGTCAAAAGCCTTCTCCTGGTCAAGGCTGATGAGGCAGGTATCCACCCTCCTGTCCTGCACGTAGGCGATCGTATCCCTGAGCAGCGCAAGGCTGTCAGAGATCTTCCTGCCGGGTACAGCACAGGTCTGGTCAGGGTGGATTACCGACTCCAGAGCAGACTTGACCTGATTGGCTAGAATTTTATAATCCACATTCAACAGTGAAATGGGTCGCCAATTTCGAATTTCTTCCCTTTCCCCCTTCTGCTTGTAGATGAGGGTGATGATGCCTTTCCTCATGGATTCTGACATGCTGCCATCCAGAAGCATACTCTCGTACACTTCCAGCAGGTCTGGGCCCATCCAGCCCACAGAGCCGAAAACAACTCAGCCGGTAAGCCGTCGCTTCCGGGGGTTTTGCTCGTCTCAAAGGACTTGACGGCCTTTGTCAGCTCGTCCAGAGATAATGGTTTGTCCAGGTTTTTCACCTCGTTGTCGTCCAAGACCTCCGTGATAGACGACAGGAAGGTCTGGGAAAAAGTACTATCTGTTGGCTTCAGATCATACAGTCCGGCATAAAAGGATCTACTGATCCTCAGGATGTCAGACTGCGATGACTTTACAGAGCCATCTTCTTCCTTCAGGCTGCTGATCACAGAGGTCTCCCTGTGTACCTTTTGGAAGAAGAAGCGTGAGCACTTTTCATCCTGCTCCACGGAGCGGACTCTGGACCGGAAGATAACCTTGGAGGCCTCCGAGGTGTAGAGCAAGGCTTGCTGGCTCTTCACCTCTTGGAG
Source organism: Scyliorhinus canicula (assembly GCF_902713615.1). NCBI lineage: Eukaryota > Metazoa > Chordata > Chondrichthyes > Carcharhiniformes > Scyliorhinidae > Scyliorhinus > Scyliorhinus canicula. Next base: position 15,117,373 of record NC_052149.1, read on the forward strand.
ATCCTCCTTGACATCAACCCCCATCGACTGCAGCTGGAGCAAATTCTGCATACTTTTCTGGAGCCTGGACATGACCCCTCGTCTCTCTCTCACCTTTTGAATGCCTTTGAGGATAAAAAACCTTTTGATGTTCCCCCTGATTGCTTCCCACCAGAGATGTGAAGACTCAAAGAGGGGTTTCACGGTTCTCCAACCTTTGTAATCCCTTTTAAGTTCCTCGAGGTTCTCTGGAGTCAACAGTTTTACATTCAGCTTCCATGTCCCCCTGCCCATCCCCTGGTTTTCCTGCAGGTGGCAGTCGGCCAGTAGGAGGCAGTGGTCAGAGAAGAACACCGGCTTAGCATTGGTGGGCCTGACCGTGAAAGTACGGGACACAAAGAAGTCTATCCTGGAGAAGACAGACCTATCTTGCCGTGACCATGTGTATCTACGCTGCGCTCCATCTGCAGGGTTGCTGAAGACGCCGAGCAGCTTGGCGTCCTTTACCGTTTCCATCAGGAGTCTGGACATAGCGTCTAGTTTGCTGTCAGCTCTGCCGGATCGTCCAGCCGCATCGATGATGCAGTTGAAGTCACTGCCCAGAATGACCGGCTTGGAGGTGACCAACAGCAGTGAGAGTTGCTGAAGGACAGCCAGCCGCTCACTCTATACGGCCGGGGCGTACACATTAATAGGTCTGAGAGGGGCGTTTTTGTATTTGACTTCTGCTACGAGGAGGCGTCCACCCACCACCTCCTTAACGTCGGAGATGGTGAAATTGCCTCCCCGTAGCAGAATACCCAGGCCGGAGGAACGACAATCGTTTCTTCCTGACCAGATGGATGGCCCGTGGGACCACCAGCTCGACCAGCGCCTGTAGTTGCTGAGGTGCGGGATTCCGCACTCCTGCAGGAACAGTAGGTCGGCTTTCACGTTTGCTAAGTAGCCGAGTGTGGCTACGGACCGCAAAGTATCTTTAATGCTTTGCACATTAATAGATGCAATTTTAAACCCCATTTTAAAAAGGTAGATTTAGCAGTCTCAGAGTCTGTACAGTTGGGTGTTCCAGCTGTTCAATGTTCCCCAGCATTCCGGTGGTGCTCGCAAACTGTTGCACAGTTGCAGGGCTGAGGAAGCTGTCCTGGTCCGCAGTGGGCCCGTGACCTTGACGGATGTGATTGGGGGGGGGTAGTGTAGCCCTGGCGTCTGTCGTGGCAGTCAGTGGGTGTTGGGGTTGCAGGCCGGCTTTCGCTTGGGTTGTTGCTGCTTCTTAATTTCTGGAGCTGGTCTGTGACCTTGCTTTCAATATCCGGCGTTTGATGGCCGTCGGTCACATTGTTGTTCCCATTGGCCAGAGGTTGGTTGTCTCGTCGTGTTTTATTTCCTTATTATCTGTCTGTGGTCTGGGGGGTCTGTGCATCCCGTTCCA